>NC_138165.1:85015341-85250523 GCF_964165515.1 Mesoplodon bidens
CCCTTGTCAAAAATTAATAACCTTACCTAAGATATTATTTGAATGTAGAGAAAACCAGCTATGTTTAGGATTCTAAGTTAGAGTATATAACTTTTAAATGATATATTCAGAAAGTGCACTTTAAGAATCAGGGATTTTTTTCCATGCATGTTATCTTATTCTTTGGAAAGATTGTTCCTTTGGTTTGGATCCAAAGGGAATAAAGGCGTGTAAACCTCTGCTTAACTGTAGGGAATCTAGGGCAGTATACATCTTTTCGATGAGCTTGTTGGGGAAAAAAAAAGACTTGAACGTTCATTCAAGTAGGCCATAACCCCAGCCTCCCATTTCATATTTTTTGCTTCACAGTCTTCCTGTAAGGACTTAAAAAGACTTTTCTCCGGAACTCAGGTGAGTCCTAGGTCCTAGATTTGGAGAGAACTATTTTTAGAAAGGAAAGTGAGAAATTATTCTTTATATCTTTGTCCCTCTCTATAAACATAGAACTCAAGGTTTGAATAAAAATCTTAAGAGATCTTCTAGGTCTAGGCCAAACTTGTTACCTACCCAGCCCTTAGTCTGCTGCTTAATTTCCCTATATAATATCCTCCTCTCCTCCTCCAAATGGCAGTCCAGCTTTACTTGAACACTTTCAGAGAAAGGAAGCTCTATCTCCAGAGGTAACTGATTTATAATTGGGGGTAATTGCTAAAATACTCTTCCCTGTGGTGAACCAGAATATCTTTCTAAAACTACCTAGTGGTCCGAATTCTATTCTCAGAAACTAGTTAAACAAATTTAACTCCTTTTTCTATTGGGCTGCTTCCTTTTCCCCATCTTCCACATCCTTCCCATTTAAAAAAAAATGTCCAGACTAAGTAAATGCCTGTTTTTCTTCAGCCATTTATATATGACATAGCTTTGATTCCTCTTCACCATCCTTGTTGTCTTCTTGTGGGTGAGAACTGTTGTGTTTTCCTTGAGTTTAGTAGCCAGAGAGGGGAGAAGTCCGGATTTTGTCAGCCATATCATACTATTGAGTCATTGAGCCACTGTTACCCCACCTCTGCTCCATTCTGTCCCTGTGCCTTTGGTTTGCTTGGACATTTAAGGCAGGGCGGTGGGGAGAGGGGTGGAGAAAGAAATAAAGAATATTTTGATAAAAAATCATCAAGTTCTCTGCATTTCCATACTGAAAGATATTGGGAATGGAATTTGTTGTTACTGAGTAGGAGACAGTATAGTCCAGGTAAAGACTGAAGAATTTGATTTTTCTATGGAACCACACTGACTGAACAATAGTCTCCTATCCTGTGCCTCAGTTTTTATTTCATTGAATGCTTCCTAACTGTTGTTCATACTATGTATGCCATTACTAATTCCCTGCTCTTATCTTCCTCTTGATAATAGTGGAAAGAACCTGACCTGCTAGTCAGGAGACCTAGATTCCAGACCTCACATTAACCTTTACTTTTTTTCTTTTTCACTTACAGTGGGAGGTCTTTCTATAAAGAACACACAAAAATTTTCACAAAATTTGCTAAGATTACAAACATTGGTTTTAATATGTGATGCTTAATTGTTGATTATATTCTTAATTTTAGTCTTTACTTTGTGGTAAGAATAATAATAATAATTTGGACCTGGGGTTATATGACCATTAACTTTACAGAAATGTGTATTCATCTTTTCAAAAATACATTTTTCCATCAAAGTGAGCTGTGCTTACAATTAAAAGCCTGAATTCTACAAACAGAAACATAAATAGTATTTTTTTCTTTAGAGGCCCTAAACCATAGAGAAGCTATTAAACTTTAATGGTAATGTCAGCTGGTTAACAGTGATTAGCATTAATAAGTAGGAAGTGGTTTATATCAGAAGAGGTGATCAAACGAGAGAGGTGATTCCTCAAACTTCTCGATGGGAGAATATTAGTATTCTAGAACAGCATTTCCAAAATATACAAGGTACATTTCTCTTGATGTGAGAATAAGACTTCTGTTTATCTTTTTTCATCTCAGAGTATTAGAAACTAAACTGTACTAATATTTCATGTATGGCTTGACATTGGTGCCCTAACGTTATCCTTATGTATATGTATACATCAAATCTCACAGATTATGTAAGAATTCCCACAAAAATAATGGGACTAGCACAAATGTATAGAAGTTAACAGTGGCATCCTCACTTTTCATTTGTCAGTTTTGGATGCATTTTTAATACATTCATTTCTTCAGTAAGTTTTTATTGATCACATGCTATGTGCCAGTCACTGTTCTAGGTGCTATGAAAGACAGCAGTGAACAAATAATACTTCTCTATTCTCATGAAGATCACATTTGAGGGAAGAGAGACAATGAAAAAATAAAATGGGTCAGGTGAGGATTAAGTGCTGGGAAGATGATTAAAGCAGGAGAAAGGGATAGAGAATGATGTGGAGGGAAGGGTGTTTTATTTTATGTAGGGTGGTCAGGGAACACGATGAGCAGTGAAACTATAAACTAGTGAAGGAGGCTAAGCCATACAAATAATGAAAGCAAGTCCAAAGGCTCAGAAGTGAGAGTATGCTTTATGTACCAAAGAATAGCAAGAAGAAGTGGCCTGAATAGAGTGAGCAAGAGGGATAGCGGTTGGAGATGAACTTTCTGATACAGTCGTTACAGTACTTCATGATGTGATGGGAACAACAATAAAAATCTTTTGTGCAAGATAGAGATTCAGTGGTTATCATATAGCAAAGTACTTGAGTTGCTTAACATAAAGGATGAGTTACTTGTTTGTTTTTTACATAAAACAAGTATTCCAAAGTTTCCGATCTTTTTAACAATGGCAAGCAAGGGATGACTTGCAAGGGATATGTTACCTAACACATTTTTGAAAAAAACAAATTCCTTTAAACTATCCTTTCTGAGAGAAAGTGGCATTTTAACAATGCATGAGAGAATAACTGCATTTTGAAAGAAACTTGTGCTGTGGACAGAGTATTTTGAATATAGAAGTTTGGAAATGTTCCCATACTTTTTTTTTTTTTTAACCTGCAAACAGTGTAAATTTGTCACCTAAAAACTCAAATCTATATACTTCAAAACTCTGGAAATAGAGTTTCTAAACTATTCAGAAGTCTTCTAGAGTTTCAGTAGGTGTTGAACTTATTTGTTAAAATATAAAACCTTTTATTAGTGTATAATAACTGACCAAGAGCCAGGGAGATGAAAATATAATAGTAAATCTCATCAAAAGTTTGTGTAATTGACAGATGAAAATGAAAAATGATTGTTTTAAACAATAGCAGATGTTAAATCACATTTCAGAAAGTCCAAGCTTAGAATCAGATTTTTGAGTCACTGTTATATTAAATGATTTTTAATTAATCATATTAAAGCACATCATTCTCACTGTTATGAAATATTAAATGATTTATCTTTAAGAAATTTACAGATGTATTTTAATATTTACACGTATCCTAACTCTTTAAAATTAATTTGTTTTATGATATAGATAACACTTAAAACTTGCAAATAAATATATATGCTTATATAAAAATTTTTTTTTATAAGGGAGATCTGCAGATCAAAAGAGTTTGGAGATTATTCCTTTAGACTTTTATTAAACTTCTTGATCTAGTGAGTAAAAAACTGTACCTAAACCTGAGTCTGAACTCTACCCAAGAAAAGTGCTTAAGTTTCCAGGGGACCATGTATAGTTTGAGAAAACATCTAATACAGCCATTTTTAAAATTTTGTTCTAGTCACTGTATATTTTATTTTGAAATTTCAAATAGCATCAAAATAGGACTTTGGGGCTTCCCTGGTGGCGCAGTGGTTGAGGGTCCGCCTGCCGATGCAGGGAACACGGGTTCGTGCCCTGGTCCGGGAGGATCCCACATGCTGCGGAGCGGCTGGGCCCGTGAGCCATGGCTGCTGAGCCTGCGCGTCCGGAGCCTGTGCTCCGCAACGGGAGAGGCCACAGCAGTGAGAGGCCCGCAAAAAAAAAAAAAGGACTTTTTTCCCCCCCTTATAAACAGGAGATATGGGTTTTTAACAAACTAAGAGAAAGTAGAGAAATAGAGGTCTAAAACTTTACATGTACAGGTGGTGGTTTGGCTTTTTGAAAATTTCTTAATATATAAGTGGCCATGGTTAAAGACCTATTTAAGGAGCTCAGGAAGGGGTTAATAAGAGGTGACAGGAGGTGAGGACCAGAGGAAGGGGCTCTATTGTTGAAATGTGATGGTAGACTGTGATACTTACGATTGGGATATAATTTTTCATGTGGTTATTTTTAATAACCTAGTAAATATATATTAAACTACTATTTATTATCAAAGGATTTTTGACATGATTTTTAATGGTCTTAGAAATGTGGGTTCAGTGGTTTTGGAGTTTTCTTGTTTTTTCATTTGTTTTTGGTTTTGGGGGTGTGGGGTTGGGGTTTTTTTAGCTTTTTGGTAGATAGTCCATAAGTCCATTCTAAGTTCTCTCTGGATAGTATTCCCCCAAAGAGGAAATGTTACATTCATTATGTAGTATTGAATAGTTCTGAATTCCCTTTACATTTAAAAAGGTGCAGTACATATCACTGATATGTGGAATCTTAATAATACAAGAAACTAGTGAATATAACAAAAAAGAAAAAGACTCACAGATACAGAGAACAAACTGGTGGTTACCTGCGGGAAGGGGCAATATAGGAGTAGGGGACTAAGAGGTACAAACTATTATGTATAAAATAAGCTACAAGAATATATTGTTCAACACAGGGAATATAGCCAATATTTTATAATAACTGTAAGTGGAATATAGCCTTTAAAAATTGCGACTCACTGTACTGTACACCTGTAACATAATATTGTACAACAATCATACTTCAATTTTTTTTAAGTTGCAGTCACGACAGAGTGATAAGTTAATTCCTTTTGTATGAATTGACAAATTCTTTCAGATCAGAGGAATGGGGGGCTTGTTGTTCTGCTGGGAGCAATAGATCCATTGAGTTTGGGGGAAAAATTAAGGGCCATATATTTAATAAGCAATGATAATTTATTTCATTTCAAAATTGTCCTATGGGTGGTTTATGTAGCGTGTTTTAAAATTGTTGTTTTAATGCTTTCAACTTGGGAAAGTGTGCCTAAGTCATTATGTATCCTTAAAAGAAGGTTGTAAGAATGAGGGTTAAGCAAAAAAAAGGCGGAGAGAACAATAGAGAAACTAAGGTTCTGAGAAGCATTAATGAGGGTAAACACTTGTCAGGATACTGTCCACTTTGAGTTCAGTCTTCTTGTTATTCCTCGAAATTCTGACTCTGCTAAGGCTGTTTCACAACTCATCACTCTACATCTGTGAGAAAGTCTGTGCAGAGACTATGCTGAGTGGGCTAGTTAACAGCAGCTACAGATTAGTAGGAAATTGTTCTGGGTGCTCCTTTGGCAGTAACTATAGCATTATTACTCTGTAGAGAATCACAGACTAAATTCAGCATTGTCCATCTTTTTATCTGTCATTTCTGGATTCATTCAGTGTTACCTGTTAATTTTTAGGTCTATAAGACTATACCGCTTATACTTTAAAGTGTTTGGAGGGGCACATACATTACTTTATTATAGACATATTTTGTAAAGCATTACTAGATTTAGCAAATTTCATTTTAAAGTGAGTGTCTATCACAAAGCTCTGTGAAAATGAGTACCTGCTGTCCAGAACCCTTAGGCTCAGACCACATACTTGACTTCTCAAGTTCCTCTAAATGTGTTCATTCTTATTGCCATTGCCATAAATTTTGTTGGGGGAGCTAACCTACACAGACCCTTTTGCCTTGGCTAAATCTAATTCTCACTCTGACAGCATCATGCTCACCTAGTTCAGGGAAGAGCAGGAGGCTCCTGCTAATTAGACTAGAGAAACTTGGCAGTATAAATTTGACAGACGAGCTTGCCTAGATGAGTGAACTTCTAGTCTAAAAATGGTCTAAAGACGTTCCTGGGTTGCTGCTTCTGACAAAACTGGTTTGAGATTGGAACCAACAGGATTTTGATGCTGGTAAGGATGTCTAGAACTGAGATGTCAAGTGTGACAGTGACTCCACTACTTCGTAGCTTTGTGACTTGGGTGAGTTACTTAAACTCTTTGTGCCTCAGTTCTTCCATCTGTAAAGTGGACATAATAATTGTACTTATCTAGCATGTAATGTTCCTGTAAGTATTAGTGAGTACTAAGTAATGTAATATATGTATATGCTTTAGCATAGCACCTGGCACATAGTAAATTCTCAATAAATGCTAGTTGCTCTTATTATCCCATGTAAAATCTGTATTCAACTTACCTTTATTACTTCTCAATCCAAGGATACTTTTCCAGAAATGCACAGGTCTTTACCTTGAAGTTTTGCTTAATAAAAATTGTAGAATGCCAACTTTGAAATGTGTCTATATGTAGCAGAGGGCTTCTTCCAAAATTGCTAGGAACAACCATCTGGAACATAGTTGAAGGATCACCGATCTTACTTGTACAATTGTAAATATATTCAAAACTATTTACCCAGTAGTTAAAGGAAAATATTTGTATAGTCACTAGACTTAATGGCCAATTATTTAGTTGTTTATTCTTTCTTTCATGTTGGAAACTTTATTTTACTTGGTAGTTTTGTTCTAACAACTGTAAGAAAACAACTGACAAGTAATATTGATACATCAGGGTTGATTACAAGAAGTCCTGAAAGAGATTAGGCTGGTTTTGACAAAAAAATTTTCTCAAAAGTTTGGTTTTGACAAAAAAATTTTAGGTCCTCTGACTTCTGTAGGATGAGTAAAGGGGAGAGGAAAGGGATGGTATGGTTGTCTCCCATAAAAACTGATTTTTTTTCTACTGAAGCATATATAAGGTTTATATATGTCCTTTTGTATGTCACTTTTTCTTAAAATTCATAAAAGTTTTATGAGAACTAAATTTGATTATCAAGATAAAGTTCTTCTTTATTTTCAGATTTCAACTATTGCAGAAAGTGAAGATTCACAGGAGTCAGTGGATAGTGTAACCGATTCCCAAAAACGAAGAGAAATTCTTTCAAGGAGGCCTTCATACAGGTATGGAAAATTAATAGTTAAAAGAACTTAGAATCAAAAGTATAAAGGTACCCTTATGTAGTTGCAGATGAAGAGATATCGGAAGGCCAATGAGCTGCTGGATTCAGGACCATACAGAGTACTTCTCTTCATCTTGAGTTGCTTCTCTCAAATAAGTAGAAGCTAACTGTACACAATAAGAGCACTTCTTACTCTGAACAGTCCTGGATAAACACTGATTTTTCTTTTTTTCTTCTGTTTTTGTAGACTTTGCTGGCTGCTGCTTTTCTGTTAAAAAGATTGGAATACATTTGATAAGGTTATAGCATTTTCTAGCTATATGTCAATTCTGAGGCTACACTACCTACTTCACAACACATTTCTTATGCCATGGTACTTAGCATGATAGCTGCTTGTTGATTTAATAGTTGTTCAGGGTGATGTTTTGCTGATGTTCCCTAATTTTAGGGGCACCTTACTATAGTTTTGTGTTCAGCTACAAAAGTTGTGTAAATCCATGCCTTGCCTCCAAGATAGACCAAAACTGTTTCTAATACTATGTAGAAATTGGCTCCATATTAAATATCTCCAGGAAGAGCAATTCCACAAATCTTCATAAGCTTACTTCAGAGTTTAATAAACTTCAAACTTATTCTTCCCTGCTTTAGCCTGAATTATTTCTATTTATATATATTTCTGTTTTTCAAAGGGATGTTGAAATTTTTTTTCCCACTTTCTTGGCTGCTAAGCTAGCCCTTTTCTCTATCCTTACAAATAAAGGACCCTAAATAAATACCAATAAATTGACTTTGAGGTCTTAAGAAATTCTGTGTTACCAAGTATGTGTTACCTTTATTTATACTCATAATTTTTTCAAAATATAGCTAGTTTTGGGCTTCCCTGGTGGCGCAGTGGTTGAGAGTCCGCCTGCCGATGCAGGGGACATCGGTTCATGCCCTGGTCCGGGAAGATCCCACATGCCGCGGAGCGGCTGGGCCCGTGAGCCATGGCCGCTGAGCCTGCGTGTCCGGAGCTTGTGCTCCGCGATGGGAGAGGCCGCAGCGGTGAGAGGCCCGCGTACCGCAAAAAAAAAAAAACCCCCCAAAAAAAAAAATATATATAGCTAGTTTTATCTTTTAACTTCGAAATATATCTCATGTTAGTATATAAGACATTTGATCCTGAAGCAGATTCAACCTGGTACTAAGAAACGAGCTACATGGCTTCTCTATATATAAACTCTAGGCAGATCTTAGCTGTAGACCTTATATGAGTTTTATGTTGAAAAAAAATCTTTTATTTGCCTTAATTGGCTTATAGTGTATGTCCCAGCAAAAATCATTATATAGCACTTCAGTTACGAATCAAATAAAAGATGCCTGAGACCACACGTGTAGAGAAAGCGTTACTTTTATGAAAGATGATATCTTCCCTTATAATCAAACGTCCATAGTGGAGTATACCATTATTTTGCTTTTGGTTTATGAACTCTTGAAACCCAGCCTCTATGTCTTGATTATAACAAGATCTTTAACAAAATTCTTAGGATGTTTTTGTGAAGTTGGAGAAATGGGAATTAAATAATATACACTGGTTTTTATTGGAACAGCCCAGCTTTTATAGTGATCAGTTTTTACCCAGAGGAAATCCTTGAAGGGTTCTCACTTGCTCTCATCTGGCTTGGTATTTTTACCAGCAATTTAGCTAAAAACATAGAGGCCATGCTTATCAGATTTGCAAATGATAGAAACTAAAGGGCTAAGTACCCTCATAGGTGGTAGAATAAGAACCTTGAAAGATCATAGCAGCCAAGGGAAATAGATTGAAACAAATAGGATGAAATGTTGGTGATAACTGTAAAATTTCTGAGCTTGAGTTTAAAACAAAATCGATTATTCAAGTATAGGATTCTGGATTAAGAATTCATCTAAAAAATATAATTATGCTCTTTAAATTACCATTGATTAGATGTGGTTGCCAAAAAAGCCAATACACTGTAAGGCTACATTGGTTTTAAAAAAAAAAACCTAGTGTCTAGATTAAGGGAGGGAATTAGAATTAATCCCACTGCTCAGACCACATTTGGAATACACTTTAAGAGAAAGTGAACTTTCTTAAGTGGAGAATGTCCAAGATGGTCTGGAGCAACAATTTGGAAAACTGGAAAAAAAGACTGAGAATGATCGCTGGCTTCGTGCAGAAGAGAAGTAGATTTATTTGTAGGTCTAGAAAAGTAGCTTTTAAACTTCTTTTAAACCACAATAAGGAATATATCTTTACAGTTCTCTCTTTCTTCATTATATATAGGTATATGTACACACACACGTATATACCTATATATAGGGATCTGAAGCAAAAATTAATACAAAGCAATACTCATCCTTATCATGTGTGATGCTTAGCTGTTTTTTATTGTTTATGTTGGTTGCAACACGCTTAATTGTTTTCGTGGCCCACATAGGGGTTATGACTTGAGTTTGAAAAACATTGCTCTAAAGACCAGTACTACTCAAGATATGGTCCACAGCCCAGACTGGTAAATCAGCATCTGGTTAGAAATGCAAATTTTCAGGCCCTTACCCCATACCTAATGAATTAGAATCTCTAGGGAGGGGACCCAGGAATCTATCTGTGTTTTAACATGCTCTTCAAGAGCTTCTTTTGTACACTGAAGTTTGAAAAACAAGTGTTCTAGAACAGTGATACCCAAATCATGATCTATTGACCAGCTGTCAGTTCCCAAGCTGTTTAAAATAGTTTTGTGTCTTGTTTGCAAAGAGAGAAGAGAAAACCATCCTTACAGTAAAAATAGAAGTTTACTAAATAAGAACAGGCAGATGTGGAAAAGAATGAGTAAGAAATTTTACAAATGAGAAATACAATCAGGGGAATTCTTTTTTTAAAAAAACAACTGTAAGAATGTTTCCGACAGTACCAATAAAGGTAATTACATACATAAATATATAAAAGCCAGTATTATTATAGTTTTACTTTGTAACTCCTCTTTTTCTCCCATGATTTGAAAGGCAAATGCATAAAACAATAATTATAAATCTGTTAATGAACGCACAAGGCATGAAGATGTAATTTGTTACAATAAGGGGGAAATTTTTGGTAGATGGTTAAGGCTAAGTTTCAAACTGGTTTGTTAGAAATTTAAGATTTCAAAAATTACTTGGGTTAGTATTTTCTCCCCTCTTCTGTGATTACGTTATTCATTTGAAATGTGGTAAGATTCATTTGTTTTTGTTTTCCATTTTAGAATTCTTCCCCCATCCTTGTTGATAATTAATTTCTTTCTTTGAATATGTAAAACATTAACGTGGTTCCAAAAGTCAGAATTGTACATACACACACACACATACTCAGAAGTGTCCCTCCACCCATCCTTTTTCACTTCTTTCCCACCCACCCCCAGTAGATAACTAATCAAATTGAACTCCATCTAGTTTATCCTTTCTGACTTTTTTTCTTGAGCAGATGAACAGATACACAAATATTTTCTTATTTCACCTTCATTCGTATACAAAAGGTACCATGCTATATCCATTATGTGGATGAGCCATAGTTTATTCAACCATTCCCCTATATGTGAGCGTGGAGATTGTTTCTAGTCTTTTGCAGTTGCAGTCGATGCTGCCATGATTAATCCTATGCACATTTATTTTAAACTGTTGGAAGTATATTTTAAGGGTAAATTCCTGGAAGTAAGATTGCTGTGTAAACACATTTGGTTTCCCAAATTCTCTCCATAAGGGTTGTGCCAGTTTTATACTTCTAACAGCAATGTACAAGAGCATGTATTTTCTCACAGCTTTGCTAACAGAATATATTGTTATACTTGTTTTTAATTTTTACCAATCTGAGAGTTGAGAAGTTAAAAATCAGGTTTTTGGTCTTTTTTTCCCTCAGTTTTCAAGAGTTATTTGTATGTTAGGGATATTGGACCTTTATCTGTAATATATGTGAGCATTTTCTCCTAGTATGTTTGATCATCTTTGACTTTATTTTTGGTGTTCTTTGCCATAAAAAAGGGTTTTTTTCCCGTAGCCAATTTTATTAATCTCTTCTTTAATTGCACCTGGATTTTGAATCATAGTCTTTCTTTATGTTCATTTTAAAGAGAAATGCATCTGTGTTTTTTCTAGTCCTCATATGGTTTTGACATGTGCATCCCTGATCCATTTTTAGTTTATTGTTTATTGTTTATTATTGTAAATTTTTAAACTGTAAAATTTTTAAATTCTCTCTTAAGCACTCTCAGCTTTCTGCCAGTTTTCTGACCTTTTCCTCTTTGTATTTAGCCAGTAAATGTTACTTATATTTTAATTGATATAGTTCTCTATTTTTCTAGGAAAATTTTGAATGACTTATCTTCTGATGCACCAGGAGTGCCAAGGATTGAAGAAGAGAAGTCTGAAGAGGAGACTTCAGCACCTGCCATCACCACTGTAACGGTGCCAACTCCGATTTACCAAACTAGCAGTGGACAGTATAGTGAGTAATAGATATTTCTGTTTTGGAAAGTGCGATGAAAAACTAATGACTGCATTCTCCTTAAAGTAATCGTATAAGCGCCAGCTCTTTTCTAAATCTTGGTTGTCATTATTATATTTCCTTTACTTATATGCAAAGTTTTGTAACAGAAGTATTTTCTTTCCTTCAGGGTTTAGTTAGGATTGCTCAGGTATGTAAGACCTTTAAATGGCCCTTTGTTTTGTGCAGATGCATGGAGAGTCTTACAAGTTTTTCAAACCACTGCTTGAAACTCCATATTTCAGTCCTCATATAGCATATGATGTTAATAGAAAACATGAGTTTTTCAGATAATCATTCTTTGATTATGTTTAAGGCCAAAAATGGTCTCATTATTCACCTATTTTAATAATTCATCTTTCTAAAAGTAGCATTTTTAAATCATATTGATGTTTCACGGTGGGGTGGAGAGGCTTGTTTGCAGTCTACCAGAACATTTAATTATTATTCCTTTTAAGATAAAAGGTAGTGTAGTGAATTGTAATAATGTGAGCATAAGGACTGCTGAAATTAAGAGGGCACTTTGCTTTTTGTCGCACAGAAAGCAAAGATTTCTTTTGCAAAGTTACCAAAGTTTCCATTTCTCTGATGTCTCTGACACTTAGGTCTCTCTTCTTATCTTTCACCTAAATCTGTTATAAAGAACTTTTGAGTTCTGCTTTTGTTTGATCAAAGGCATTTGTGTGAATGGTACCTTTTTCCTCTCTTTTCCCAATATCTTCTGGCCTCCCAAAGTGCCTCACACATTGATGTCTTCATTTTGATTTGTTCATTAAATCCAGTGCTACCCATGATATAGTCTTCCTCCCTCTCTTCCGTAATTACAAATTAAATGTGCACATTGAAACTCTTGCTGCATTGGTTTTCTAATGCCCTGGGGTAGTCTGTGTCAGAAATATGTATAAAAGTTTGACTCCCAAGTTCATAGTTTTCCAGTTACAGCTCAGCCTTGGTTTGTATAACTAATTGCATTCCAACTGAATTAAAAACAAGTAGCAGACTTTTTAGCTCAGCCAAAGCTGAAACTTTTTTTTTTTTTAACATAAAGGACTGTTATTATTTCCAGTTTTTTTTTTTTTTTTAATTTTTTTTTTTAAACCCACATTTGTTTATTTATTTATTTTTGGCTATGTTGGTTCTTCACCTCTGTGCGAGGGCCTTCCCCAGTTGTGGCAAGCGGGGGGTCACTCTTCATCACGGTGCGCGGGCCTCTCACTATCGAGGCCTCCCTTGTTGCTGGAGCACGGGCTCCAGATGCGCAGGCTCAGTAGCTGTGGCTCACGGGCCCAGCCGCTCCGCGGCATGTGGGATCCTCCCAGACCAGGGCCCGAACCCGTGTCCCCTGCACTAGCAGGCAGATTCTCAACCACCGCGCCACCAGGGAAGCCCCCTGAAACTTTTAATAGTAAGTAGAAGGCAGGCATTCCTGACTAAGCTTCTTGTCCATTCTGTAAGCTCATTAGAGTTCACTCATTCTTTTCTTTCTTAAGTTCTTTGTTGGCAGAAATAGATACTCTCTATATATGTGTATGTGTGTATTTTTTAGACTTATATCCAAATAATTTGAGTTATTCAAGGTGTGTGTTCTAAGACCTTGATACATGAACCTTTTTTTTCTCCAACTTCAGCACGCTTGAGGGATACAGCACACTCCTGTTAGTAACAGAGATTCACTCACCACAGCAAGTCTCACTTGAACTAGAAATAGAAAGCATGCTCTTTAGGAAAGAGGCATATCAAAATCTCAAATAGGAAAGAGAAGTTGAGGGAGGTGAAGCTGAGAAAAATAGATGTTTAATTTGGCAACTGACAGTTGCTAGTTTTAAAGGTTAATACTTTGAGATTTTAAAAGCCTTATACATTATCTTTATCCCTTATTCTCTCTGTATGTGCACATATGACCTTGATGGAACTGATTTAACATTATGTTCTTGATTGTCATTAAGAATCAGTATATTGGGCTTCCCTGGTAGCTCAGTGGTTGAGAGTCCGCCTGCCGATGCAGGGGACACGGGTTTGTGCCCCGGTCCGGGAAGATCCCACATGCTGTGGAGCGGCTGGGCTTGTGAGCCATGGCCGCTGAGCCTGTGCGTGCGGAGCCTGTGCTCCACAACGGGAGAGGCCATAACAGTGAGAGGCCCGCGTACCGTGCAAAAAAAAATCAGTATAATGACCACTTACATATACAATATTTATGTTTCTTAACTTACAAAAGAAATATATGGTTGTAAAAATTCAAATGGTAGAGGTTTATAGTATTAATAAAAAGTAAAAACCCTTTCCATCCCTCCCCATTAGAGTTTGGTATATATCCTTCCATTCTTTTTTATTCTGTTTATACATACACGTGTCATGTATTTTTATACAAGTGAGACCTACATTATTTATATACAATAGACAAATATATGCATATATAGTTATGTATGTAGTTTCTTTTAATAGCTACATTGTGTTTCACTATATAAATATAACATTTATTTAAAAATCACACACACTGATGAATATTTAGGACATTTCTACTGTTTCAAACAATGCTACCTGAACATTCTTTTATATATATAGTATCCTGTCCTGTCAGTGGGGATAGCATCTAAAGACTGGAATTGTTGAAGCCAAGCCAGCCTGCCCAATTACCCTTCCCAGTGGCTACACCAATTTGTACTCCTTCAATAAATTGGTTTTTTTTTAAACTAATACTATTATTAGTTTTGTCCATTACTTGGTTCACAGTCCCTGATAATAAAGTCTTATTTGAGAGATTTTATTCTTAGTTAGAAAAACATGTTTTATTTCACTAACTGAAACTGTTTTCATTGTGGCTTCTCAGAATCTTAGCTGAGTTTGTTTAACTATACTCTTTTCCTTCTTCTAGATTTTGTGGTAGAATCAGTATATATACCTAAAGATACGTCAGTTGCTTGATTTCTATCTTTTTCTTCTTGTTTTAATGAATTTAGTTTTATTGAAAGCTATCTTAAGTCCTTTTGGAATATGAAGTATATAAGTAAATATTAAGAGAAAAGAAGTGTTTGATAGGCTCAGACTTCAGTTTTTCAGAGTACTTTCATATATACATGATTTCATTTGATTTTTATAACAATTGTACTTAGTGGCTAGAACCAGATATTTTTATTTTTACAGAAGAGATAACAGATTCAAATAACAGTTTAGTGATGGAACTTGGACTAGAACCCAGATCTCCTGATTTCTAGTTTCCTTCTTTCCTCCCACCTTGAGTTCATTGGTATGTAGTCAAGAAGAAAGTTGTGTGCATTGAATACAGTGGAATTTGCTTATTAACTCTATTTGAGAAATTGTGGTTTGATTCTGTTAACCTGATTCTTTCAAGTTATCCTGAAGTATTCATCTCAGAATAGTTTTTACATATTCCTTTTTTTCTCCTTGTCTAAGATAAGTAAAATTTATGGGATTAGCTAAAGTGGGTAGATTGTATATGCCAGTATCTTAATTTCCACAGGTATTATTTACTAAACCAAATCACAGCCATTAACTGTTATTATTTCTTGATTGAACAGTAAGTAATCCAGTTTTTCATACATAGATGACTCAGGATGTTAGTTACCCAGAGCTAGCTGACAGTTGATCCCAAACTAATTTCCTTCTAACAGACAAAAAGTAACATGCTCAAATCAGACATGTTGACTTAGTTAAAATCCATTATGCAATTTTATATGTAATATTGTGATTTTTAGTCCTTCTCTTTCTGGAAAACTTTAACAGGGAAAGTATCTTATTAACTTGTTCCATGTACTGTAGCATAAAGGTTAATTGAGGTTTTTTATAAAGTGAAATGTCTACTAGTATGAGCCAAAGTTGATTCCTTTGTAACAGATAAATGACAAGTATGATTAATTCGTGAATAATCAACAGATCCTGCATGAGAATGCTTGAATAGGTAACTTAGAAATAGCAGTAAAATATTTTTTTCTAAATGATGATCTTGGGCTCTAATTTTAAACTCCATGAGAGGTCTGTGATAATTAAGTTCCATAGGACGTTTCCGTTGTTTCACTGAGTGGACTTTTGTTATACTTTATGCATTGCTAACCGAGTTAGAGAACAGAATGCACTACTGAACTGCTTTATTAATTATGAATTAAATAATCATTTATTGGGTGCCTGTTACATGCCCATATCTGTGCTAATAAGTACATGAACGTAGAGAAGGAAAATATTATGTAGTTAATGCCAGAATAAAGGAAGTGTGGATTACAGAGTGGTACTTCTTCTGAACCAAGTAACTTCAAGTGGAATTTAACATTTTCTCATTTTTTATTTGTTAACTGACATTACTATAAATTATAATGTGGTTCATAGAGTACGTTTGTATTCTTGAAATTGGATATAGGTTTCCTGAGCAGAAAGTTACTTGAGTATACAAAATCCTTCTCGGTGATGTTATTTGCTGTAATAATTTCTCCTAGATTATGTCTTGCAAATTATTCTGCTTTGAATTTAGTGTGTGTATAAGACTTACATGGTATTAATTAAACTTGTAACAATAAAATCCATTGGGTTTTAGTTGCCATTACCCAGGGAGGAGCAATACAGCTGGCTAACAATGGTACCGATGGGGTACAAGGCCTGCAGACATTAACCATGACCAATGCAGCTGCCACTCAGCCGGGTACTACCATCCTACAGTATGCACAGACCACTGATGGACAGCAGATCTTAGTGCCCAGCAACCAAGTTGTTGTTCAAGGTAAGAGAATTCAGAATTCACAGGTATGTTAAATTCTTTGAAAAGTTAAAATTTTATAGACTCAGAAAAAGTAAGTATGATACTGCAAAGCACTATTAAAATATAGTTTATTTTTCTTCATTATAGATACTGTTTTCCATGAACTCTTCTTCCATTATTCCAATTGGACCAAATGTCATGGCATAAAAACAACTATTTTCAGTTTTAAAAATATAACATCTATCTTTAACACCTTTAACATTTGGATATAGGAGAAATGAGGTAGGTTAGAGGGAAAGACAATAAAATTAGGAGTTAAGAAAAGCTAGATTCTAAATCTAAATATATATAGATTCACTTTGTGACCTTGAGTAAGACCCAGCCTCCCTGGGCCTCATTTTTTTTCATGTGTCAAATGAAAAGTTGTACTAAATCACTGATAAGAATCTTTGGAGGTTCAAAATTCTGTTCCTCTGCTTTAAGTCAAAAGAAATTTACACCTTCATTTCTAAGATCATCATTTTTTATTTCAAAGGATAGCATTATATTCTGAAAAATCTTATACCAGTGTGCAAGTCTCCTGGTCTATGAGCAAAGGTAGTTAAATACATGGTGAATGACAGAAATAGCTTTTTTTTTTTTTTTTTTTTTTTTTTTGCGGTACGCGGGCCTCTCACTGTTGTGTCCTCTCCCGTTGCGGAGCATAGGCTCCGGACGCGCAGGCTCAGCGGCCATGGCTCACGGGCCCAGCCACTCCACGGCATGTGGTATCTTCTCGGACTGGGGCACGAACCCGCATCGCCTGCATTGGCAGGCGGACTCTCAACCACTGCACCACCAGGGAAGCCCAGAAATAGCTTTTTTCTGTTTTGTTTTGTTTTGTTTTCTTCCTATTTGTTTCAGAAATCTTTATGGATGGGAGTTGACCATTTTTCTTTGAATTCACTTGAATATTTTAAGAATATGATTTATGCCACATTTAAAATTTGCATAAGGAAATAATAAATGTTTCTAAAAATATTTTTATTAAAAATGTTTTGCCTCTGTTAGGTAATGACAGATGTGCCCCTTCACCATGGATGATTAATTTTGAATAATTCTAAAACACCAACTAGAGAGTCATAATTTATTTAAAGGGCCCTAATGTATTTACAGAATATTTTCTGTTACTAAACAAACAATATTTGAAGAAGATAATATTTTGCTTATTAATGGGAGTAAAACACCTTTTCACTTTACATGCAGGTACTCAAAAATTGTAAAGCAGGATGTCAGTGAATTTGAATTCTGAACGTCAGTTTGAAGATGGTAACATGTTTAGTATATAAGTCTTTTCCACTCAAACTACACATTTTAATTGATATTAATAACAAATATGGATGATTTTATAAAGAGCTTCAAATTCTCTCAGATAATGTTAGGTTTCTTATTCCTAGGAGGGCATATTATTAAGCTGTTTTTAGAGGCGATTTGACAAATAGAGACTGTTTTTCTTTTTACAAATGATGGATCATTTAGTTAGAAAAATAAAACTTCAATTTGTTTAGCCGTTATCATTTACATTAAAACAATGCTTACAAGTAATATAATTGGCATCAAATGGTACACTTTTTCATACTTTGTTTTGTTACAATTAGGCATTTATAATAGTTGACCATTATGCTTTATTTTCTTTTCCATTTTGCTATTTTATGAAAAATCATGGTCGTTTTTATGTCGTGGCAAGAGTCTACTTGAAATTTTTTAATATGAATTTACCAATATCAAAGGAAGACATTGAGGACTATACTCTCTCTAGGAAGATCATCCAAGCTGTGCCCCACTTACCTTTTAGACTTAAGGTTGGTAAGCATGTTAACAACAGAACAGAACTACATTCCAATGAAAGATAAATATAAGACCCAGCAGACATAAGTCAAGACCTCTTTCATCCAAGTGACTATACTAATAAATACATTAAATTGGGCATTAATTTCTGAATAATGTCCCAAAGAGTGCTGATTCTTTCAACATTTTCGTCAGAATCATCTGTTCCTTTTTTTCCTTTTAATCCAAAATATATGTTTAGATTGATGATTGACACGTAGTTTTACCAAGTCACAGTGCTTCAGTGTCTTACACCATGCTCACTATTTTTCTTTTCAGCTGCCTCTGGAGATGTACAAACATACCAGATTCGCACAGCACCCACTAGCACCATTGCCCCTGGAGTTGTTATGGCGTCCTCCCCAGCACTTCCTACACAGCCTGCTGAAGAAGCAGCACGAAAGAGAGAGGTTCGCCTCATGAAGAACAGGTACATAGATTGCTTTTACTTATATTGTCGTAGGTCAGGCATATCTTCAGATTCTGCCAGATGTGTGTCTTTAGCATCTGCTGACAATAGGATCTTTGCATTGAGATATTTTTCTGGTAAAATTGATGGATCTTGCTAAAACTTCTTTATTTAGCTTCTCATAAGCTGCACTTATGAGATGGCTAATGGGATTATGGGTCCATCTTTGATGATAGAGTAGTTTTCTTTCATGCAGTTTCCCCATGGGAGATTTAACGCACAACTTTGCTATGTTTTCACTATTGCTTCAACCAACTAACTAGGTTATTTAAAAATTGTTTCTTTTCATGAGTAGTATTGTTAAGATTAAGAGTTTCATGTATATATATATTAAAATTAAGTGTTGTTTTATTTATATTAAATGTATTTGTAATAAGGTAAATGTATGATGGCCAATCTAAGTTTTAATGCATATTATCTTTACTCAAAATAATAACAATTTAACACCTAAATATTCTTCAAAAATAGATTAATGCCGAGAATATCTTATTATATTCTTGACAAAAATCTTAAAATAGAACTAGTCTTCAACAATGAAAATGCTACATATTGAAAATTTATTAAATGTGGGAAAGTTATTCCCATAAAGTAAATTCATAGCTGTAAATGGCTTTGTCATCAAAAAAAGTAATAAAAAATTTTATTTACTTATATTTACCTTAGTATTTTTATTTATTTAGCTTAGGATTTAAATATTTAGCTTAAGATATAGAAATGACCTAAGACAAACCAAAGAAAATGAAAATAAAGATATTAAAAGTTTGAAACAGTGAAAATATTCCACTGCTTTTCACCTCAAGATTCTTCAAATGCTATGATAAAGTGAAAGAAACATAGAGGTTGAACTTAGAGGATGTGGATTCAAGTCCTAGATCTACCCCTTTTGCTGTGACTTTAGAAGAACATAACCTTCTAAACCTCAGTTTTCTCCTTTGTAAAACAGGATCCCACTACCCACCCAGAGGGTTGCTCTGTGGGTCAAATATGTGGGTCAAGTAAGATAATTCCTTTGAAAGCACTTTGTAACTGCAGTGCTCTGTTGAAGTGTCTGTTTTTGTGCAATTTCATGTTCCAGCTTAGATCAACCTCTTTCGTTCCTAAAATATTCCTAGCTGTTAGAGAATGTTGGTGAATTACACCTAGGCAGAAACGGCACAGTTTTTTCCGGATTATTAGGAAAAGAGTTGGAAACAAGCTGAGTAACTTATTTCATTTGTGCTCCATCAATGTGATTTTAAGTATTTAAGCTACAATAATAAACAGAAGCATAAAAGTTGTGTTCATATTTAAATGTATCTTAAAATATAAATTAAACTGTGTTTAAACTTTTTTAATGTTTGTAAGGAAATGTATAAGTAACCCTTTTGAAAATTAGAAGCAAGTCTGATTTAGAAAGTCTCAAGTAAAGGCTAGGTTATAAAGTTTAAGACAACAGCATTTACTAAAGAAACCACTTCTCAGCAGACACAACAGAGCATCGGGTAGAAAATACATCTCTTGATTATGAAAGCAACAAAGGACTTCAGATTATGTCTGTGTAGTTTGGCTCTATGGAACAAACATTTCCCCTTACACAGAAGTCACTTAAGAAGCAGCTTAATTGTAGTGGGTGAGAAGGCCAGCACTACAGCTTCTTGCCTGCTCTGAGGCATAGAGGGCTGCCCATTCATGAAAGCACGTTAATTTGACGGGCATATACCAAAGTCTCCTTTGCCTCTATTCGTGCGATTTATGATTCCCACCCCCACCCCCCCACACACACACCAGGCACGTACACACCAAGCTGGGGACAGGGAACACATAGCTACAGTTCCTAACAACCTCTGCTTGCCTGAGATATTCAGGGAAGCCACCTGACTTACTGTGAACTCTTTAATAAAATACTTTGGCTTGGATTCAATTTCACTACAAGGAAACTTCCCATTGACTCTGGTATAGTTCCTTTTCCCTTTATTCCCAGATTACCTGCTGCTTCTACTTTTTCAACTTCCATTCACTAGCATCTGGCTTCTGTGCCCACCATACCACTCCAGTGTCTATAAAAAGGTACAGATACCTTCCCATTTGGCAAATCTAGCATTCTCTTTTCATTTCATTTTACCTTTACTGGGAGTATTTGACACTTTTGACTGCTCATTTCTCTAAACTCTTCTTTGGCTTACTCACCTGGTTTTCTGACTACTTTTCAAATTTTCCCTTGAAACTTTCATCCATACCTATGTATTTCAGGCATCACCTCTATGTTGATACCACCTAATTATATATATTCCGGCTTTGACCTTTCCCTTGAGATATTATTTATTTAGGTCCTGGTATGTGCTGGACACGATACCTCATTTCTTTACATATTTTATTAGTTCTGCCCACAATGAGAGAGAAGCTTATGTCCACTTTACAGAGGAGATATGGTTCAGAAAGAAGGTAAATATTTTGCCAAAGGTCACACCTTTTAAAAAAAATGGGTAGAACTCAGATATGAGCCTTGCTCTGGCACCAAAGCCTGTGCACCTGCTACCTGTCAGATTCAACCATCATCTCCTGCTCTGCCACTCAGACCAGAACACATGGCAGTGTGCTGCAGGTACGTAGCACCAAGAGGGAAATGTGGAATGCTTTCCTTGAATATTTATTTGGCTCAAAAATTTGAGAGAAAAAAACATTTTTAGGGTAAACTTAAAGATATAATTCACACCAGCAGCAGTTGCTATGGACTGTGCTCCCCTATTTAGTTTCCTCTGCCATTATTGGTTACTTAGGTGGAAAAGTTAGAGAAGCACTCTCCTCCTGAACATATTCACTAGGATAAATGTCCCTATGTGCCTCAAACACAGCCTGTCTTCTAAACTTGATAAGAAAAAGTTGCGGGCTTCCCTGGTGGCCCAGTGGTTGAGAATCTGCCTGCTAATGCAGGGGACACAGGTTCGAGCCCTGGTCTGGGAGGATCCCACATGCCGCGGAGCAACTAGGCCCATGAGCCACAACTACTGAGCCTGTGCGTCTGGAGCCTGTGCTCTGCAGCAAGGGAGGCTGCGATAGTGAGAGGCCCGCGCCCCGCGATGAAGAGTGGCCCCCGCTTGCCACAACTAGAGAAAGCCCTCGCACAGAAACGAAGACGCAACACAGCAAAAATAAATTAATTAATTAAGAGTTAGGACTTCAACATATTCATTTAAAAAAAAAAGAAAAAGTTGTGATTCCCCAAATTCTATAACATTCAAATTGCCATTTACTCAAAAATGAAGATAGGGCTTCCCTGGTGGTGCAGTGGTTGAGAGTCCGCCTGCCAATGCAGGGGACACGGGTTCGTGCCCCAGTCTGGGAAGATCCCACATGCCGCGGAGCCTGTGCGTCCGGAGCCTGTGCTCCGCAATGGGAGAGGCCACAACAGTGAGAGGCCTGCGTACCGCAAAAAAAAAAAAAAAGAAATGAAGATAAGTGGTAAATGTTCTAAAAGAAAGTATAGATGGTTACATTAATTTGTGTTGCTGCAGTAACAAAAAATAATAAAATCTCAGTGTCTTAGAACAACAGGGACTTCCCTAGTGGCTCAGTGGTTAAGAATCCACCTGCCAATGCAAGGGACACGGGTTTGATCCCTGGTCCGGGAAGATCCCACGTGCCGCGGAGCAACTAAGCCCATGTGCCACAGCTACTGAGCCCACGTGCCACAACTACTGAAGCCCGCACGCCTGGAGCCCGTGCTGTGCAACAAGAGAAGCCACCGCAATGAGAAGCCCGCACACCTCAACAAAGAGTAGCCCCTGCTCACCGCAACTAGAGAAAGCCCGCGCGCAGCAACGAAGACCCAATGCAGCCATAAATAAATAAATTTATTTATTTTTTAAAAAAAAACAACAACAACAGAAATTTCTTCCTCACTTATGTTACATTTTGGCAGCTGCAAGTCATGCTATGGCTCTCCTCCACATGCTCCCAGCCAAAGGAGGAACACCTCTTTGAGTCCTGTCATTATTGTAGCAAAGGGAAAGGGGAAATGCTTTTTGAAGCACCTGCTTGATTGTGGTGAACATCATGTCCACTCGGGTACCATAGGCCAAAGCACAGGCTAGGACAAGCCCAACATCAGTGAAATGGGAACGGTGTGCTCTTCCCACAGGGAGGGAGGAGTAAAAAATTACGGAAGCAATACAACCCAGCACCTCTGTCTTACAAGTTTAGAGTGCAGGAAGAATTTAATAGGTTTCCTAAGAGCAGAAGTAATAAAGGAAAAGGTTAAGTAGGTTTGACCATCTAAAAATATGAAACCTCTGATTAGCCAAGGAAAAGGTAAAGTAGCAAAGCAAACAATAAGCTAGAAACATTTTAACAAAGTCAGGAGACTGATAAGGATCTAAATAAGTAGATTTAAAGAAAATGAATTAGAAATGGGGTAAAAAAACTGAAAATTCAAACCAGTTAAAGTGTATGCTATATAAATTAAGGTACATCCTTTCAACTGTATAAAACCAACTGTTAATAATGAAGATGTGTTTTTATTGAGATGGGAAGATGTTCATAGTGGAAAAGAGCAGGTTACCAAAGAATATGTATTATGATCCCATTTTTATTTATTTTTATTACAGAAGTAAAACATTCTCATTATAAGCACATTAGAAAACATAAGCTAAAATATTTACTCACCACTAATTGTGCCACCCAAAATGTTAACATTCTGGAGTATAATTTTTTTCCCCTAATATATATGTGCAAAGATAAATAATACATTTTTAGTACACAGTTTTTAATTTCTTATTTTGAAATAATTTTAGCTTATGGGAACAGTTATAAAAATAGTACAGAGTTCCAGATACTCTCTATCCACCTTTCTATAAGTTTAGCATATTACATAACCAGGCTGTGTTTATCAAAACTAAAGAAATTAACATTCTGTCATGTACTATGTATAGTAATTAACATAGTATTTTTTATAGTGGTATAATAATATTAACTGCACTGTCCATTTTATTTGAATTTCCTCAGTTATTCCACTTCTATTCCTTTTCTCTTCCAGAATCCAGTCCAGGGTACCACACTGCATTTAGTCATCATGGCTCCTCATCTCCTCCAATCTGTGACAGTTCTTTCCTTGTCTTTCATGGGCTTACCGAGTAGTAGTTAAGTTTCTTTCAGAATATCCCTCACTTTGGGCCTGTGTGATGTTTTTATTATGATTAGATGAAGGTAATGAATTTGGGGGAAGAATACCACAGAGATGTAGTCTGCTCTTCTTGTCACTTCATATCAGGGAGCACATACCAGCATGACTCATTACTGGCAATGTTAACTTTGATCACTTGGTTAAAGTGCTGTCCAAGTGTTCCCGCTGCAGTTATCATTTTTCTCTTTTTACACACTATTCCTTAGAAGCAAATCACGGATTTAGAAAGGGAGGAGAATTAAACTCCACCTCCTGGAAAGGAGAGTATCAAAGAAATTGTGGTCATAGGTGAAAACCAACATGGTAATTGGTGTTACTTTCGCAGAGTTGCTTGGAGACTATGCAAATATTTTATTTCTCTTTCAAGTTTTCCCCACTAATTTTTGTATTCACAGGGGAATCTTTCCTGCAGTAATTATTACTGTGATATTCTAATGAGGATTTTCTATTTCCCCATCCCTTCTACATTTATATCAGTACGGTCTTATAGATACTTACCTTATTCTTTGGGCTATAATTCAATATTATTTAATTATGATAAGATTATTCCAGTTTTGGCCATCGGGAGCTCTTACACGTTGGTTCCTGTGTCCTTTAGATGGCGTCTTATTTTTCTTCAAGCACATCTTTACTTTCTGGCCCTACAAGATATCTGGGTTCAACTTCTCATCTTGTGTTTTCCCTGCTTTAGCCTTGAAATCAGCCATTTATTGAGTCCTAGTTTCTTTCATTGGAAAATGGTATTTAGAAATCAGTTAGGCAGTAGTTGTGCTCTTTGCTACTGAGATTTCACAGGCTCTCTCAAAGGACAGAGCTAGGAAATATACACGTGTGTGTGTGTGTGTGTACACTGGCCCATGTATGCACACAACTGTATTTCTGTACGTGTACGTTACTATAATAAATATGTTTGTACTGATCCCTCTGACTCTAATCTGTAACCACAGGGCTTATTTTAGCCTTCCCTTCCCCCCTTTGCTTATTTGAACTTCGTTCTCTGACAGAAACTTGGCTTCCCACTAAAGGTTTATTTATGTATTTGTTAAACTCTAGTATCATATAAAATAGTTTCATAATTGCTAACTTGTACCCCTATGAGAAACAAATTTACAATATAGCATTTATGTACAGTTCTTTCTGTTTTTAGCCTTAAAGTACCAGTGAAAGCACTGTTTTCAGAGTTACTTAGCTCTGCTGCTTTTTTCTCCACGCTCTTATGTCATATACATACCTTTAGAGTAAAGTTAGATTTCTCAACATCTTCATTCAATTCTGGGATTCCCCGATATCCTGTTTTTTATTTTAAATTGTCATTACTTTACTTTTCGTGCTGTATATTTCTGTGGGGTTTAACAGACGTAAAATGCTATGTGTCTGCCACCGCAGTGCCATACAGAACATTCACACCACTCTACAAAGAATCCCTTGTGATACCTCCTGGTGGTCAGCCTCTACCCCCTCCCCCAGCCCCTGGAAACCACTGAACTGTTTTCCATCTTTTTGTTTTGTATTTTCCAGAATCTCATATAAATATGAGATCTGGCTTCTTTCACTTAGCACAGTGCATTTAAGATTCATTGATAGTGTTGCATGAATCAGTAATTAGTTTTATCCCTGGTATTGTATGGATGTGGTTTATTTATCCATTCACCTTGAAGTTCATCTTAGTTTCCAGTTTTGGAGGATTATGAATAAATTTACTATAAATACGTACATACAGGTTTTTATATGAACTTTCAATTCACTTGAGTAAATATCTAGGAGTGGCCTGCATGGATGGAATGGTAAGTGTATATTTAACTTTATAAGAAACTGCCAAACTGTTTTCCAGAGTGGCTGAACCATTTTGCATTTCTACCAGCAATGTATGAAAGTTCCAGTTGCTCTATATCAAATGTTATAATTTTATGTTTTACATTTAGGTCTTGATCCCTTTTGAATTAACTTTTTTACAAGGTGTGAAATGTGTAAAAGGTTCACTTTTCTGTATGAACACCTGTTTGTTCCAGCACCATTTGTTAAAAAGACTATCCTTGGGCTTCCCTGGTGGCGCAGTGGTTGAGAGTCCACCTGCCGAAGCAGGGGACAACGGGTTCGTGCCCCGGTCCGGGAAGATCCCACGTGCCGCGGAGTGGCTAGGCCCGTGAGCCATGGCCGCTGAGCCTGCACGTCCGGAGCCTGTGCTCCGCAACGGGAGAGGCCACAACAGTGAGAGGCCCGCGTACCGCAAAAAAAAAAAAAAAAGACTATCCTTTCTCTGTGGAATTGCCCTTGTACTTTTGTCAAAATTTAATTGACTGTATTTGTATAGGTTTGTTTCTGGGGTGTCTAGCATGTTCCTTGTTCTGTGTATCTGTCCTTTCGCCCATACAATCCACTAGGAGAATCTTTTCATTCTATCTAAAAATATTTAGATCGAAATTTTTGAGAAGCTTTAAGAGGCACTCTCCAAGCTAAAGAGTTCTTTTTGTTTTTTATTTGAAGCTCATTTCAATGTTGTATTCTCCTCCGAGGTTTAGTAATTCTTAATGGAGTATGAAAGTGCTTGCCACCCTTCTGCCCCATCAATTAAAATGGGTGCTTTGAATGGTTTTTTTTAATCAACTTTCTATGGTATGTTAAAATTTTACATTAGACAATTTCCAAGTCATTCTATTTATTTTTCTCAAATGCCTGATCTATAATATATTAAAACGTTTGTTGCTTTGAGCTAAATCTTTTTTTTAATGTAGTATCTAACGCAAAATAAATGATACAGAAATGTTGCATAATTTTTCCTGTCCTTTTTTGCTTGTAGGGAAGCAGCACGAGAATGTCGTAGAAAGAAGAAAGAATATGTGAAATGTCTAGAAAACAGAGTGGCAGTGCTTGAAAACCAAAACAAGACACTGATTGAGGAGCTAAAAGCACTTAAGGACCTTTACTGCCACAAATCAGATTAATTTGGGATTTAAATTTTCACCTATTATGGTGGAAAAAGGACTGGCTTGGCCATAACCAGAAAGACGAAATAAACATTTATTTTCTAAACATTTCTTTTTTTCTATGCGCAAAACTGCCTGAAAGCAACTACAGAATTTTCATTCATTTGTGCTTTTGCATTAAACTGTGAATGCTCCAACACCTGCCTCCACTTCTCCCCTCAAGAAATTTTCAGCTCCACGAATCATGAAGAGACTTGTGCTTTTTATCCCCCGCCCTCTTCAAGAAGTAATAATTTGTTTACTTGTAAATTGATGGGGGAAATGAGGAAAAGAAAATCTTTTTTTAAATGATTTCAAGGTTTGTGCTGAGCTCCTTGATTGCCTTAGGGACAGAATTACCCCAGCCTCTTGAGCTGAAGTAATGTGTGGGCCGCATGCATAAAGTAAGTAGGTGCAATGAAGACGTGTTGATTGCCAAATTGACGTGTTTTCACATTTTCATTGTGAATTATGTAAGATTGTTAAGAGACATACCCTCTAAAAGAATTTTAGGATGGTGTTGAAGAAATTAAGAATGAATTTGGAGTGCTTTCTATGTACATTCTCTTCAATACTGAAAACTTGTCCTTGGTTCTTAAAAATATTCTGTATTAACTACAGCTCTTCCATAGGGCAGTTGTTGCTTCTTAATTCAGTTCTGTATGTGTTCAACATTTTGAATACATTAAAAGAAGTAACCATCTGAATGAAAAAGCATGGTATTTGATTTTAAATTAAATCAAAGTAAGTAAAAGTACAAAGCTTGTTTTAGTTTAGTACTAAATTCTTAGTAAAAAGATGCTCATTAGTAAACCAATCCCTTGAGTTACATAACAAGGTTTTTAAATAAATGTTCTTGTCACCACCTTCAAAAATATTTATATTGTCACTCATTTACTTTAAAAGGTTTTTCTAATTAAACTGTTCCCCTTTGCACTTATATTATACCACCAACAGGAAAGCCTTCAAGATGTTAAAGCAAAGTGCTGTATTTGTTTATAAAATGTTATGTGTTGTAGAAAAATACTGATTTTAAATCTTTTCCATATTAACATACTTTAACAGAGTAGTGAATTTTTTAATGAAAGAAGTTATAAGGATATAGTTCTTTTAAAGTACAGTATTAGATATGCACAAGGAAGATAATTTTCTTCAGACATATTTGAATGACTGCTGTACTACAATATTTGGATTGTCACTCTTGCAAAACATATCTTGGTTGTTTTCTTCTATTGATAAAAAGGATAGCTATGCTTTAGCTTTCCAATATGCTATATATCCTTTGTTACTCTGTAAAGGAGCTACCTGTTTTAATTCCTTACCTATAACAGTCTGTATTTGTATGTATCACACATTGTTTCCAGTACTGCTTTTAATTATCAATACTCATTTTATTCACTAAGCTTGATAAATTTAAAAGTTACCCTTTAAAAAAAAATAAGACTGAGGTGGATTTGAAAAATTGGAGATTGACATAATGTTAGATTATAATTTCTCATTTGAGAAGGTATTCCTTTTTTAAAAGAGTCTAGAATTTAATGTTTTATATTTAGTCATGGGTTGTTTTTAAAAGTTAAGTTTGTTAATGTGTTAACAAAATATGCAGATATGGGTGTTAATTATTGAGTCCATTTTGAAAAGTAAGATTTTTAATTAATATTTGTAAATGGTATATTTTTATTTGTAACAAACCGTTGTCTTTTTTCAAGGATGAACAGAGTTTATGAAGGAGCACCATTCTAAGAATTGAGTGATGTAGTCATGTATCTGGACAGTTCACCAGGTTCTCAAGAAGGCTTTCAAACGACTGTAAATTTTGTTGTTTATCCTGCTGAGCTAATGGGGAAAGTGATAGTGTAAAAATTATTTGTATACCTGCATAGATGTGTCATTTTCCAAAACTGGTTTAATAGAAACCAAGCAAAATCACAAATCTATTCACAAACTAGAAGTCTTTCTTAATGAGTCAGAATGTCAGACCTGAACATTTTAAAAGTCATAAGCTTTATAAATGAAAATTGCCTAGTATTTAGCAAGTTAAATGTTTTCAAAAGTTGAGGCTTTCTATTTAATAATTAGAAAGTTGGTGGTCCCCTTAGTCCCTGATAAATCAAGGCAAGTCACATCCATATTAGCTGGCTGAATTTGTAAGTTATAGAAGACTGATTGCACTGGTTTGAAGTCAGTTACTTAATGGTGAGGTAAGAAATGTATTCTGTTGCTAAATCTGTTTAGACCCTTGGAGAGATTTGAAGATTTCAGTTTATACAGATAGAAATTAAGCATATTCTGAGCAAACTTTTTTTTAAGAGAATTGGGAAAAAGGTGTTTGTTTTTAAGCATGCAACTTTGAGAATCTTTGTTAAGAAAACAGCATAATTTTTAAAAATCTTATAGCCAATAACATGTGGCCACATTATGTTTTTTCTCTTCATTGGCCAAAAGGGAATAAAAATGTCATCATAGGAATCTGTACATATGCTACTGATTTGCCTAGAAAATAGCAAGTTTGGTATTGCTCACTTTGCAAATATAGGGCCATGTGGCACTTTTATCTATAGGACAGATTAACTCTAATAAAAATGAAGTGGGAGGGGTTTATTTTTTATATATTGCTCTTACGACTTTTCAAGCTTTGATAGTGTTTAACTGAAAAGTGGTTTAGAAAGGGCTAGATCCAATGTGTTCACATTATTAAAAAAAATTGATATCAGATGTAATTTTTAAGTTCATTTTTCAAACTCAAGTACCATATTGGCAACCATAATATTGTCATAGGTGCTCTGTTCATTTAGATATTCCTGGCGGGGGGGAATGGCATTTGTATAATATATGTGTACATATATATATATATATATATATACATACAGTATATAATCTGAAGCTCTGAGAGCTCTTAAGTCAGGAATGCTGAGTATTATAGTATACTGAGGTCGGATGAAATTTTACATTTTTGTGTATTTTATTGCATCACTTTTGGTAGTTTCTTGGACTGAATTACCCCAGCACTCATGATTGATGTTTTTTAATCTCCTGATTTTCTTCTAAATGTTTTTTTTTTAATTGTCAGTTTTCTTTGGCTTGATACTTTTAAATATGTTACTAGTCACTTGAACCACCACCACCACCACCACCACCCCCACAAAAAAGTATTTGGTTTTTGTGCTTTGTCTCTGGCAGCTATAACAGTGGTAAGAACATTTTGAAGATAGCTTCTAAAAGGTACCACTGATTTTTCAAAAATCATCCTGTGGGAGAATTTTTGGTGTTTTCATTTGAGCAGGGATTTTTGTCAGAAAATGTATCTTGATGGTAAGTCAGCAGCAGTGCTAGTATCTGAAAGCACAATACCAGTCAGGCAGGCTGTCCGATCAGAAGTCATCTGGCTGAAGTTTATCTCTGTCTCTCAGGCCTAATCCCTGATCCTTTTGACCATTTGGGGTGACATGTGGAATCATACAAAGGCTTAGGAAGAAACAAGTCTGTTTAAACCAGGATGCTTTTACTTACTTTAAGTGACTTCAATCTAGATTTCATTTTTAATATTTTTAGTTCTGTGATCAACTGTAGTCAGCTATCAGCATATATTGGTCTCTTTATTTTGAAGATCAGAAGGCTGCTTCATTTTGCAGGGTTAAAATAAGGCTAATATCTTAAAGTTAAGATTTTGAATTAAAGTGGGCTTTAGAGACAACTGTTAACACACCTTTTCAGTTTTTCCAAGAGGCTTTATTTGTTGCCTTTGTAACCCTGAAAACTGTTGGTATATTGTTTCCCATTGACTTAATACAAAAGTTGTATATTTATTTGGATTATTTTTACACTATATTCTTTGTAAATGTTTGGTGTAACTTGCACTTTTAAAAATGACCCTGTTTGGGTATTAGCAAACTTGAGAAATTCCCTCATCAATTAATTGTCATCTGACTTTTTATGTCTTTCTCCTCTCTTCAAATCATGTGGCTTTATTTATGGCAGCTTTTTTCATTGATTAAAATATTTTAACACCTAAAGGCTAGCCTTATAAATGCTGTAAAAGAAAAAATATCAGGAAATTAGATTAGACTAGCCTAATTAATTAAAAGATGGGTTCAAACCCTATCTTATTATCTTTCTTCATGGATAAAGATAGAAGGAAAAGCAACTCAAGTGAATAAATATTTATTTCCAATTTTAAGTAAGACTGTCCTCACCCCAACATTAATACTGTTTATAGGATCCCAAGATATCCTTGAATTTGTCTAGAACAGTAAGACTTCTCAAGGCAATTAATCATTATTATCATGGAGAACACATGTATTAATTTGATTAAATTTTTTCACTTTAAATTGTCTTTGTTAACATCACATTTGACTGATTTCAGATGAGGAGGGGAAAAGTGAGGTATGCTTAAGTAAGCCTGTAGGTGAAGAATTGTATAAATTTGTTCACTCAGTTGTACAAAGCACAACTAGAACTTTTTGTTGGATGGCTTACATACATCTTGAATACTTTTAATGTTGGTATGTTGACTTTTTTAAGTTGACTGCACAGTCACTGTATGTACTAGGAACTGGTTTCCTTGACTTTCTAGAATCAACGGCTAAGAGAGGCACTAATCCCTGAGGGGTCGAACATATCATGAAGCTGAGTCAGTATGGAAGAATTTCAAATAAATCAAACAGGGTGCTGAAGTTCCATCTGTCTCATCTGCTTATGATAAGTTCTTATTGATTAGTGAATGTAGCTTAAGCCTTTGTATGTGTCCTCAGGGGGCAGACTTTAAGAGGGACCAGATAACGTTTGAATGGAGGGATTATATTTCAGGTGTTTTAGCTTGAAATTTATTTTTTAAAAAAATTAAAATAGGAAAAAAAATAGAACAAAGCCTGTGAAGCAATTTGATATTATAAACAGGCTGAGTTGTTTAGCACAGAGAGAAAATATTGACCTGTCTGCATTCTGGTACTGTGCATACAGGTCCTAGCTGGGTAAAACACGATACATTTTGAGTTATTCTCGCCAGCAAGTAAAAGGAAAATGAACAGTCTTCAGGAAATGTCTTTGAAAGGGTCATACAGTAGGAAATTCAAATTTTACCTACTTTATAGAGGCATTATTTAATACTTGCCTACAGAAGTACGGCATTTCTAAGCTTGTGTCTGAGGAGCATCTCAGAGATGTGAGAGTAAATCTAAAGTAGTTTAAAAATTGGTAGGGAAGGAAGACAATCCCTGCAGATAATGATCTTACGTTAGTTGGCTAAGTGAAATGGTCTATCATTGTGTTTGGGAGGTTTTATTTTCTTATTTTTTTAAAATTGAATTGGTATATGCTTTATAGACATTGTATTTTTATCCAGGTGCCACTCCAATTTGTGTATGTAATAAAATTATTTATATTAAAAGTGGGAAATAATTCGTCAAAACATTTTTCTGTGAGTATAGGTTAGGATGGCAAAGAAGAGTGCTAGTTTGCCGTTTTCCATGTAAAGTCCCCGACTGATTTGTCACGTCAGTTGTCATTCCCCCCAAGAAGAGGAATTATTTCTAACCTAGCTGTATCACTTGAAACTTTAGAAACAAAATAATCAGGGAAGTTTCTAGAGAGAAAGGTGTTTGTTTGGGTTTTTGGTTTTGTGGGTGGTTTTTATTTTAATTTTTTGGTTTTTGCTTGAGGATTGGGGTAAAGAATACCTCCCCCCAAAACTATCAGCACAAAACAGGGTATTGATTTTTAACTCTGATGTTGCTATTGGAGTTGAATACTAAATAAGTAACTATAGTGAGGGAAATACATTTCTAATAAAATTCCCTACATTCTAGAAACATCCCTGTTTTAATTTTTTTACCTAAATCTTTTTGTGCTTTATCTGTAAAAAGAAAAAATGTACTGAGCTATAATGGATTTTATTAACACTATGTACATATTAGCTGCTTTGTGTTCAGAATGGTAGCAATTGCTTTGTATATTAAAGTGATCCTTGTGAATTTGTGAAATATTGTCATAAAGTGCTTTTTCTTACTGTAATCTTTGTGGTATCAACTGTCATAATACCCTTTTTACACAAACATTTATGTGCAGTCACATAAACATGCTTTTAAAAACTCCATAAGTCTCTTTTTTGGGATGGGATCTCTACATTGTGGTTTTCGCTAGTTGTGTCAAGCTATGTTTTGTGGACTTGGTTTATTACTTTCGTTAAAGGGCAGAAGTTATGCTAGAATATATCACAAGCTTGTGGTGCACAGCAACAGAAAACTAACTCAAGCAAGCAACAAGAACACATCTTTAGTTACTTAATTTCACTGTATTCCTAGTTTTTAGCACAAGATTTCTTTTTTCAGTAAGATTAAACAGTGCCTATTTGAAGATCTGGAGATGTTACTCCCCTGTTGAGACAACCAATGGGAGGAGACATATGGCCAGCTGTCTGTAATGTCATAAAACGCATCTTTGCGTTGGAAGAACTGATAAGGACAGATGACTTCCTGGCTCCCCTTGTAATTCTCAAGTTCTGTGACCATAAAGTGGAAGGAAAGGGGAGGAGATGTGGTTAATGTGCTCTTTGCTTAAAGCACAAGAATAAAAGATTCTCTCCTGTACTATTGATTCAATTTCTGAAAATAAGCAGTTGCGTTCTAAAGGAATTTTTTTAATTGCGATGTTTATTAAGCCTGTTAGGTCTGCCATTGTATTGAAGGAATTACATGAATTGTATTCCTTTTTTTTTCTTCTACAAAGAGTAACATGTAATTTATTGTACAAATAGACATTTTTGAGAGTGAAAGGGTGAGGTGTAAACCAGGATTGTGTTGAGCAAATTGGGACCTACGTTGACCCTCCTTGCAAATCGTGTTCAGGTGCTTGGACCGCCAGTAAAAGCAAACAGTGCCTATCTTCTCTCCATCCATATCTTTGCTGTCACTTGCTCATTTCACAAATACGTACCTGTTGAGAACATACTTCTGGGCACAGAAGTTCCTGTCCTCAAGACGCTCTAAGACACAGCCAAGGAAACAATTCTAACACATTTATACAATTTTAGCCCTGAATTCCAGACTCATATTTGTCATCTCTGATTGCAAAACAATAGGTCCAAACTGCACTTTTAATTACTCCTGTAAATCTCTTCTTCCTTTGGCTAGTTCTTCTCTGTCTTGCAGATGCTGCCATTATCCACTAAACTGGCAAAAACCCAGAAAAGCCCTGCCTTAATCAGTTTTATCCTTCCCCTCACTGCGTTTTAATTTCTCGACAACCTTCTTAAGCATATTGACCAAACTGGGGCTTAGGATTCTAATGAGCACCTAACAAGTGAAGAAGAAAGGGAATTTCCAGGAGTTTGAATGTAATTTTTATGATTGAGGTGAGGTGCAATTCACATAACAAAATTTATCATTTTAAAGTGAACAATTAGTGAGTGGCGTTTAGTGCATTCATAATGTATTATCACCACCTATATCTAGTTCCAAAACATTTTCATCACTCCGAAATGAAACGCTGTACTCAGTAAAGAGTAACTCTCAATTTTCTCCTCCAGCCCTTGGCAACCACCAATCTTTCTGTAGGCTCACCACTTCTGGATATTACACATAATCATGTGACATTTTGCATCTGGCTTCTTTTAGTTGTTAGCACACTGTTTTTGAGGGTCCTCCACATTGTAGCATTTATCAGTACTTCATTCCTTTTTATGTCTGAGTAGTATTCCAGTGTAGGTATATGCCACAATTTATCTGTTCATCTGTTGTACGTTGCAGTTATTTCCACTTTTGGACTACTGTAAATAATGCTTCCATGAACATTCATGTGCAAGTTTTTTGTTCTGGGTCCCTGTTTTCAATTCTTTGGGGTATACATCTAGGAGTGGAATAGCTGGGTCATAAATTCTGTTTAACTTTTTGAGGAACTGCCAAACTGCCTCACTGGCTGCACCATTTTACATTCCCACCAGTGATGTATGAGTGTTCCAATTTCTCTACATCCTGGCCAACACTTGTTATTTTGCTTTTTTAAAGAAAAATAGTAAAGCCATCCTCATGGATGTGAAGTGGTATCTCACTGGGGTTTTGATTTGTAATTCCTTAATGACTAACGATATTGAGCATCTTTTCATGTGTTTGTTGGCAATTTGTATACTTCTTTGGAGAAATGTCCAAGTTCATTGCTCTGTTTTTAATTTTTTGTTGTTGTTGAGTCTTATGAGTTCCACACATACTCTGCATATTAGACCCTTATCAGATAATATGATTTGCAAATATTCTCTTCCATCCTGTAAGTTTTCTTTTCACTTTCTTTTTATTTTATTTTATTTATTTTATTTTATTTTTTATTTTTTGCAGTATGCGGGCCTCTTATTGCTGTGGCCTCTCCCGTTGCGGAGCACAGCCTCCGGACGCGCAGGCTCAGCGGCCATGGCTCACGGGACCAGCCGCTCCGCGGCACGTGGGATCTTCCCAGACCGGGGCACGAACCCGTGTCCCCTGCATCGGCAGGCGGACTCTCAACCACTGCGCCACCAGGGAAGCCCTCACTTTCTTGATAATGTCCTCATTCTTATTTTTTAACTTAGTTTTTTACAGTAATATGTATATTTGGAAAAAACTAAACAGTACAAATGGGTGAGTTTGTGTATCCTTTTAGTGACAATCTGTGCATATACACACAAATGTAAATGTCTTTTCTCTCCTCATTCTCCCTTTTTTATATAAATGGTGCTTTTTTTCACTGAATGTGTCTTGGCAATAGTTGTATTTCAGTATATGTATATCTACCTCAGTTTAACAGGCGTGAAGTATTCCATTGTATAGATACAGCATAGTTTATTTAACCAGTACCCTCTTTTGTGGACATTCAGGTTGCTTGAAACTGCTGACTGTTAAGATATATACAAGTTAGTATAGATATATACAAGTTTGTATATCTCCAGGATAGATACTGAAAAGTGGAAACTTATTAAGTATGGTTTTCTTCATATTTGGAGGTGGTTTCCTAAGCAGTATTAATCTGCTAAATTAATAAAAATGTGTTGGTTAGTATTTTTTATGTCAAACTTCACAGTCTCTCTCTTCATATATATATTATATGAAAAAATATTAGAAGTAGCAGAACCAGCCTTACACAAAGTTATAAAAAAGCAAGCTGGCCCTTCCTTTTCTCAACTCTGTTATACTGTTTTCCCTTCTAATCTCCCTGAGAAACAGTTGTTCCCATCTAGGAAACAATTTTCCAGTATGCCATCTTTTCTAGTGTTAAATTTTAACCCTTCTCTGGTTGTAGAAAGAAAAGCATAACATGATTTTTATAGCAGAAGGAAACTTCTGAGCTAACAAATCCTCAATTTTTAAAGTGCAAAAAAAAGACCCTGAGGACTGCCCTGCTTTTTCTGAAGTTCACGTCAGTGCTAAGAGAACCCAAGTCTCCAGTTTCCCACAACAGGGAAATAATACTCACTGTAGTGTCTCACCTCATTCTTGTCAAAGAACTTGAAAATGCTACTTCTGTCTTCATAGAGGTTCTGGGGAGCAGTAAAATTACGACTTTCTCTGACACTAAAATAAATCACACGTCTGTTTCACCAACTATGTCTAGGACCTCTAACCAATACTGGTATATGAAAAAGTGATTTTTAAAAGTATCTTAAATTGTTGGGAATTCCCCGGCGGTCCAGTGGTTTAAGACTGAACTTTCATTGCTGAGGGCGCGGGTTCGATTCCTGGTCAGGGAACCAAGATCCCACAAGCCGAGTGGTGCAGCCAAAAAAATAAAAAAATAGAGTGCTTGAATTTTTTTAAAGGTATCTTAAACTGTTATTTTTGTTTCTTGATTTCAAAAATGACTGAAAATGCTTCTATCAACCACTATAAAAGCATAGAGATTAAACAGAAATGATGTTGGAAGTGAATCTTTTATATAAGTTCATAACAATTTTGTTACTCAGAATATGCTTTACATTTTGATATCCCTGATAATAGGCAATTTAATAAGGTAACTGATCTGTAAAGGAATCTGTATTTTTCATGAGTATATGTTTATTAAACTCCCTTTATGAAGAGGTCACTTAACACTTGAAATATAAATATGAGGTATGGTCCTTGTCTTATTGGAGCATAACTATTTGGTAAGATGAAACATTTCAGACAATGTTACTCTGCCCTCAGTTTTCAATCTAGTGTTCAGTTCACTTAGATAAAGTATTTTGATTGATTATAATTCTGATCCTTTAGTATAAAAGAATAAATGTACCGCTAGAAACTATCTGAAGATGGTACCATGGATTCAGATGGTTCTATCATGAACTAAAGCAAGATACCCTTAAGAGATAACTACTTAGAAGACAACAGCGTACTTTGTAGTTTTAGTTCTAAGAATATGATGTATATATTTTTTTTTAACTTTTTTTTTTTTTTTGCGGTACGCAGGCCTCTCACTGTTGGGGCCTCTCCCGTTGTGGAGCACAGGCTCCGGACGCGCAGGCTCAGTGGCCGTGGCTCATGGGCCCAGCCGCTCCGTGGCATGTGGGATCTTCCCGGACTGGGGCATGAACCCGTGTCCCCTGCATTGGCAGGCGGACTCTCAACCACTGCGCCACCAGGGAAGCCCTGATGTATATTTTAACTTAGCATCTTGGCCATGGTATTTGATTTTTAACTGGGAAGAAAGTTACTGATACCCACTGGCTAAGTTAACTGCATAACAGTTTGAAGAAACTGAGCAATGTGAGGATCAAGGCTTACTTAGTACACTAGGTCCAGAGACTAGATTTCTAACCTTAACTTGAAGACAAAACAAGCACACGTAAAATTCACGTTTATGGGATAAATTAATCCTTTTCTCCTAAGTAAAAAATGTCACAACTTCGTTGACATCTATAGTGGACAATGCGCTACAATATCCAGATATAGTCTCATGTCCCCATCCCCACACACACATCCCTGAAGCACTCATTTCCCAGCTTCTGGGAATGTTCGTGGCTGATGGCTCTCAGCTGAGTCTCAGGTGTTGTCTTCACCCCAAGGTTCAGCTCCTTGCATCCAATGACTGACGACACAAGGATGTAAGTCCCACCCCCCTGCCTCAATACCCAGCTTCCGGCCACCTCAGCTCTGAATTCCACTGAGGACTTTCCTGACTGCATCCCAACCCAATTTCTTCCTCTTTCCCAGTCCTGCTACTTTTACTCCATCAGAGGTGTCTCTCTCGAAAGCATTCTCATTTAAACGTTCTGCACCTTAACCTTCACCTCTGAGTCTATTTCCCTAGAGAACTGGACCTGTGGCCACATTTTGAACTGAAAGCCAAAAAAAATCATTTGATTTTCACTTAGACAACCAAGGTATTCCTGCTGAATTTTTCTCACCTCTTCTATTTGTAGGCCAAGGGGAAAGAATTACCTTCAACCTTTTCTGAGTCTTACTGGTTTTTATGAAAATGTAAAAGAAGCCGATCACTGCTTCTTTCACTTGGTAGAGCATCCAGGCTCCCCGCCCACCCCATGGACACCCCAAGACATTCTAATACCTCTCTCCAAAGTTAGGGATGTTAAAGGAAAGCAGCTGAACTCCAATTAGTATCTTCATTTCTAATACCATACCTAGATGGGATTAGTCTTTCATTATAGTGTTGTTGATATTGCAGGGCTTTTATTTTACTTTTTTTAAAAGACCTTCCATGCCTACGGTGCAGTACTGGCATTTTATGGATTCAGTAAGCTGTGGATATTTCAATTTCATGTGCATTTATCAGAATTGTGTTGAACCGGTACATCACAATCTCAGAATTTTAAATTCACCTTTATTAAAGCCAAACCTCTATTTAAAATATGTGTAGAAAACAAAGTATTTGGTGTTTCCACCTCCAAAATATTCACTAAAAGGTTAAGAGGGAGGAGGTCTTGTTTCTAAGCGTTTACGAAGGAAATCTATCTCTAGTACCAAATACCATACTGAGATTATAATATTCTTTGGATCTCAATCTGCTTAAGCTGTTGTTTAAGCTTTTACATTGGGAAAAAAGGGCAGGGTATGTGTGTGACTTCACAAAGTCTATCAAAGATAATCATAAAATAATTTAGCAACCAATTAACCCAGAGATCAATACAGTCTAAATGTAATGTATCTTTTTCAATCAACAAATATTTGGTTATGATATACTAGATACTGGGGAGGCTATAATGAAAGGGGCAGAAGCATTCCTGGCCCTCAAGAAGCTCACAGACTTCTGGGGAGCACAGACACTGAGTAAGCAATTACCAGTACAATACAGATGGAGCTTATACTTGGGGAGCTAACCTCCCATAGTGGGATGAGGTTTAAAACTTTTTTTCATTGTCATCCTATGCAGCATAAGGAGGCAGGGAAAGCCTAGGAAAGAAATACAAAAACAACATTTGACAAAGGGTAAAGCTGAAGGGAGAAACTATAGCTTTTGATTTGAAGATAACCTATTCCCAGCACATAGAGGTAAAAGATTTTAGGTGCTATCAAAAAGTAACTAAAATTTTACTTTGACTTACACCTTTGTTTATATACCTAAATCCGAAATTACGCCAGAAAGCATGTGAGACCTTAGAAAACTCACATCCTAATCTTAAACAACCAAAAGTATTTAAGACCTAAATGCAGTAGACAAAAGATTTCAAGAGTATTAACAGCTCAGGGAATGTCCATTAAACCTCTTGGGTTTTTTTTTGTTTTTGCGGTACGAGGGCCTCTCACTGTTGTGGCCTCTCCCATTGCGGAGCACAGCCTCCCGCCACGCAGGCTCAGCAGCCATGGCTCACGGGCCTAGCCGCTCGGCGGCATGTGGGATCCTCCCGGACCGGGGCACGAACCTGTGTCCCCTGCGTCGGCAGGTGGACTCTCAACCACTGCGCCACCAGGGAAGCCCAAACCTCTTGTTTTATACTCAGAAAATTAGAAAACTGGGCTAACCGTATGTCTTAGAATGTGTTTTAAATGATTTGCAGGATCTAGCCTCACCAAAACAAGCTCACTGCTTTGAAGATGCCTTTATACCAACCCTTCATCACAGCATCAGTGAAAATTGTTTATTGAGAGGGAGCAGTATGGGATACAGAAACAACATAAACCAACATCGCACACTTTCCTTTAATGTTAATTGAATTTCAGAGTGAGTAAAACATAACTAAGAAGTCACAGCAATGGGACAAAGTGCTTTGTTTTAAAACTGCACATTTGCTTTGCCTTTTGAGAACCTTTGGTTAGACTTTTTGTACAGTAAGCCATTTCATTACATACGGTTATATTCCCAGTCTAAGACCTTAATTGACACAGTGACAACATTCTCATAAATTATAGCCAACTACAACTCCTCCCTCAGGCTTCTCTTCTGTGCTTTGTAAATATGTACATCTTTTTCAGGATCATAGTGAACCTTACTCACAGTAAATTGCCTCTCAAGCATCGCTAAGAAGTTGTGATCCCGTTCATAGCGAATTCGGCAAGCTAAAAGAATCACAGAGTGGTTGCTACAGAGATGTTCCAATGTTTGAAGAAGATCTGTGAATGTTTCTTCTAAATATATGATATCAGCTCCAAGTATCAGGTCAAATTCTCCAGGTGAAAAACTCCCCAAATTCTGTCCCCAGGTCAGCTCCTTAACAACAGCTCTGGGCAGGATATGGGGAGGTAAGTTGGCTTGAACGTTTGATTTAAGAAACTCTAATGCTACTTTTCGATCCGTGATAGTCACATGAGCACCTAGAACATGGGACAGAAAGTAATGCACACATCAGTACAACTAATAGGTAGAGGGGTCAAGTTAAAGAGCAGGGTGAGTGTCTCTAAGTATTCCACCTGACAGGCACAATATGATGCCTTCGTGGAGAGCTGTGACATGTCAGAACCATGGCCAGCTGCTCCTTCCCTACTGCCTGTAGGTAAAAGTGAAACTTTGGTTTGCCTCTATGACACACTTGCTGTTTGCTGAAGTTATGCCTATTAAATACAGGTGACAAGCTAGCTGATGCTTCTGAATTGTGCAGACAGAAGTGGCCCACCCTTCACAGGTATCTACCATTATACTTCATTCATCAGGTCACCATCTTCAAGTCAGTAGGCCTCAGGGTAAAATGGAGTCCCAAGATGAAAAATCTGGGAGCAAACGATTATGAGGATGACAAGATACCATAAACCGGGAAAGGTTCCCTTCTGGGGCTAAAGCTTTAAAAAGAATCAAGGAAAAGATTTACTGGCTACTAAGAAATCTCAGTCTTCCTCTCCTTATGCTGTCATGAAGCAGACAATCTATATGTATTCATGCAATTCATACATAATTATTGAAAAATAGTAAAGTTAGAAATTACTAGATTGTATTAAAGTACTGTAGGTTAAAATGTGAGGTAATGTTCTCTATGTGCTAAGTTTCTACCTGCAATGTGTAAAATGAATGAGGCAATACTTTATTAATCTGTTTCTTTTTTTTTTTTTTTTTTTTTTTCTTTTTGCGGTATGCGGGCCTCTCACTGTTGTGGCCTCTCCCGTTGCGGAGCACAGGCTCCGGATGCGCAGGCCCAGCGGCCATGGCTCACGGGCCCAGCCGCTCCGCGGCATATGGGATCCTCCCAGACCGGGGCACGAACCCGTATCCCCTGCATCGGCAGGCGGACTCTCAACCACTGCGCCACCAGGGAGGCCCTATTAATCTGTTTCTTGAGGGTTGTTTACCATGAACTAAGAGATCCAACTTTTTGAACTAATATGACCGAGAGAAGTCTGAACTGGTAGGTATCCTTCCGGAGAAGCAACCACACAAGGTCAGCCCTGAAATACCTCACCTACATTGTGTTAACACTATAGTACATGTAATCCTGCTTGGTTTTGACCCCATAAATTCTGAAACTTAAAAATTATGTTTCATTCTTTCCTAAAATTATTTCTCATCTGCATCCTTCAGTCTGCAATCTTCATGGGTAATCCCCAAGAGGATCCCAGACCATTTCAGTGGCAGCTTATACTGAATGTTTCTTATCTTGACATGTAACATTAGGACAGTATGTAATTCAGTTTGACATCTGACTCAGTCCTGAGTGTGACACTATGAAAATGTGCGAGTCGTTAGATGCATACACCTACCACTTTGACCATTTGCTGCTAGACAGAGTGCTGCCCAATGAGCAAAATTCAGTGATACTTTTCATCTCTCTTGATAACAGAAATCACAGACAGCCTTTTCCTGGTTTAACTTAGAACTTTACCTCTGGATTTCCTAACAGTCTACAGAGTACTCTGCTGGGAATACTGGAGTGATCTGGTCTTCTGCATGTCACCTCAGTGTTCCTGTTAATAGCTCTTAGATGGAGACCTCCTCTAACTCCTGTCTCAGGGATTTCTGAGGCTACTTCTAACCTGCCAGGTGTTCCAGGAGTTTCAGTAGGATCTTAACGTCAGTTGACCATGCCCCATAATGTCCATCAATTCTACAAACATCCAAGTGTCTACCAACAGCATGGGAGAAAAACCCCTACCCTCATAGAAATTACGTTCAAGTGAGGAGATAGGCAGCAAGAGGTGTTTTTAAAAGTAGGAAATCTAGTATGTTAGTTGGAGATACCCACTAAGGAAAAAAATAAAGCAGGAAAGAGAGACATAAAACATCAGGAAGGGGCTTCCCTGGTGGCGCAGTGGTTGAGAGTCCGCCTGCCGGTGCAGGGGACGCGGGTTCGTGCCCCGGTCCGGGAAGATCCCACATGCCGCAGAGCGGCTGGGCCCGTGAGCCATGGCCGCTGAGCCTGCGCGTCCGGAGCCTGTGCTCCGCAACGGGAGAGGCCACAACAGTGAGAGGCCCGCGTAATGGAAAAACAAAACAAAACAAAACATCAGGAAGTAAGAGAGTTGGGTAGAAAGGGAAGGCCTCACTAAGAAGGTGACTTAGGTGAGGGAATAACCGAATGCATATCAGGGGGAAGAAGATTCCTAGCAAGTAGAAGAGCAAGTGCAAAGGCCTACAGGGGCAGGCAAGGAGGAGGCTAGAGGGGCTGGAAGGAGGGATGAAGCAGGAGGAGACAAAGTGAGAGGAGCAACAGGTTGAAGAAGTAACCGAAGGGAGGCAGTGCAGCTGGGGCTTCCCAGGTTAAGTTCCAAAAAGGCTCTGGCGTTTTCTGAGTGAGACGGGAAGCCACTGGAGCGTGCTGAGCAGAAGTACTAGGGATCTGACTTAGGTTTTAACAGAAGTCCTAGCAGTGGGGCAAGGCCAGAAGCAAGAAGACCTGTGAGGAGGTGGCCACAGTGATGCAGGTGGGCGAGCTGCAGGCTCCCTTCTTGTTGTCACGGCTCCCAGACTCCCACCACAGGCCAAGTCCCAAACACAGGCCACCCAGCAGTAACCACTCTCCTGACTCTGGCAATCACTCCCGCAACCAGTTACTCGATTTTTTTTTCTTTTTTTTGGCGGTACGCGGGCCTCTCACTGTTGTGGCCTCTCCCGCTGCGGAGCACAGGCTCTGGACGTGCAGGCTCAGCGGCCATGGCTCACGGGCCCAGCCACTCCGTGGCATGTGGGATCCTCCCGGACCGGGGCACGAACCTGTGTCCCCTGCATCAGCAGGTGGCCTCTCAACCACTGCGCCACAAGGGAAGCCCTAGTTACTCGATTTTTATCACCCAAATATTCAGCTCACAGAATATTATCATCTTGCCTCTGGTTTTGTTTTGGGAGTTTTTGTTTGTTTATTTGGGTGAAGGGTATGCAGGATGTCTTAAGTTTCTTTTAACCTATCAGTTTCCCCTATTTATTTATTTATTTATTTATTTTTTCTCCTGCAATTTAGGGAAGAAACAAATCATCTGTCCTGTAGTTTCCCCCAGTCTAGATTTGGCTGATTATGCCATTTGTATAGTTTGACATGTTCCTCTGTGCTCTGTATCCCCTGTAAATTTGTTTGATTTGAGTCTGATTTTTTGAACAAGAGTGTTTCGGAGGTGGTGGTGGTGTTTTTCATCAAGAGGATGTAATATCTGGTAGGCTCTATTTTTGTGATGTGAGCAACCACAAATACTCAATGCCCAGATCCTTAATTTATTAGATTCGTTTTGCATTTATTTGTTGAGTAAGCTTCTTTCAATTACTACTTGGCTATTCATTTTGTAGAGGAAGTGTGTGAATAGGAATTGTTTGAATAGGCAGGATAAATTTTGCTCTCCCCTTTTATAAACCACATTTCAAAGAGTTGGTTTCTAAGTATCCTCCAAAGATGGCAGATTGGGTTTACTTTGGCGTTGTTGTATCATGAACTCATGCATTAAACATAACTGATGTATTTAAACCCACGCCACCATCATTATCGATGTTCAAATCGTCTATCTTCTGCCAACGGACTTTTGACACAAACCCAGTCATGCTCGATAGCTTCCTTGCTACCTGGTGCAACAAGATATTCCAGGGTCAACTTATACATTTCCTGCTACAGAACTATAATCAGCCACTTATTAAGTTTTATTTTTTACTTTTTGGATGGGAGGAATAACCGCAAGTTTGTATGCTGACTAGAATGATCAGGTAGAAGGAGGGAAAAGTGATAATGCAGGAAAGAGAACCACTAGAACACCACCCTTGAACAGGCAAGAGAGGGCTGGCCCCGGGGAGGAGCCACAGTGCACCCGCATACAGCATCAGGAACAAAGGCAGACGGTGGATGCAGACGCAGGGGGTGGTTAGAGACAGTGCCGGGACCTTATAGAAGTTCTCTTGATTGCTTCAATCTTCTCAGTAAAATAAGGAGAAATGTCATCAGCTGAGAGTGAAAGTGGAGACAGGAGGACTGGAGGGCAGCAGAGGGGGAGCAGAGCTGGACTCCTCAGCAGCCCGAAGAGCCCCCCAGAGGGTCCCGGCCAGGGATTTAACATGAGACCCAGAAGTCGTCTGTTTCCTCCAGCCACATTCAGCTGCCTGGGTGCAGGCCTGGCACAAAGCGCAGAGCTGCACGTAACCTTGTTTTGAGCCCAGTGAAGAGGATGAAGCAAGGAAGTGCAGGGTATTGACGGTACGTGAAGATGGTAACAAAATGACTGCCCGTGAGATTTATGCTGGGTAAGGAGGGTGATGAGACCATATTTAGTTCATGAAAAACTAATGGAAACTGACCCAAGAAGACAATATAGCCTGCTGTCACTCACTTGGTAATGGAAAAAGAACATGTAAACATTTGTCACTACTTTTAGTTTTTAGTTTTGTAAGCAACGCCTTGATTTATTCAAGCGTTGGAGCACAGAGTGTGCGCTAAAGATACAGAGATGGGTAAGAAAGGCCTTGCCCTCTAGGGACTGAGAGTCTCATGAGAGAGACACACATAAACGTAATTCTGATGCAGGGTAGGGAGTGAAATATAGGAAATTATGTGGTCACAAAGGAAAAATTCTTCGAGAGGAGCAGAGGTCGAAGAAAGATTTCGGAAGGAAAGGAAACCTGAGCTTACACTTGGAAGATGTGGCATTAACCAGAGGAGAGAGGTGAAGAGGGGAATTCAAGGCAGAAGGGACAGGCCAGAGGCAGTGTGTGTGTCACTGGAACGTCACTCAGTGCACCTGTGCTGAAAAAGTCAGCACAGTGAGATGACAGAGCCTCACTAAGAAGCCTGGGATTTGGCCTGCAGGCAATGGGAAGGCACAGCGTCACCCCATCACTTCTGCATTGTACATGCGCCACACTGACAGCTATTGGGAAAAGTGGGTTTGATAAGACAGAGGTAGAAAGGTCAGGTGGGAATGTGGATAGAATCTTGAGTGCTCAAATGATGAGCACTCCAGCCAGCCAGTGGGAATGGAAAGGGAGAAGTGGAATCAAGAAATAGTTAAAAGACCCAGCAGGGCTCAAGGGCCGGGGGGGCAGCGGGGAGGGCAGGTCAAGGAGTTGGCCTGAGTGACTACTTGGATAGTGACGCTAACTCAGAACAAAAGAGAAAGGACAAGTTTGGAAAGGGAATTAGAGTTCAAGTTTAAACACGTGCTGACAAATAGCCACGTACAGACATCAACAGCTTTCATTTAAACGTACAAGTTGAAAGTTCAGTGGAGACTTGCACTGGAATTACAGAAAACTAAAAGACGATTTTTTTTTTTTTTTTTTTTTGCGGTACGCGGGCCTCTCACTGTTGTGGCCTCTCCCGTTGTGGAGCACAGGCTCCGGACGCGCAGGCTCAGCGGCCATGGCTCACGAGCCCAGCCGCTCCGCGGCATGTGGGATCTTCCCGGACCGGGGCACGAACCCGTGTCCCCTGCTTCGGCAGGCGGACTCTCAACCACCGCGCCACCAGGGAAGCCCCTAAAAGACGATTTCTTGCTGAGCATTATATTTAAGACAGTGGTCCTTAGATTTGGTTGGGCATCAAATCGCCTGGGAAGCTTTTAAAATCCAGATTCCTGACCCCAACCCAACTTACAGAACCCTGTCTTTAAGATGTGATTTTTTTTCCTAAGAATAGTTTTCAAGTAGTATAAAGGCTGAAGAGGTTTTCAAATGAAGAACCAGGATTTGAGAGTCAGAATTGGATTCAAATTCTAACTCCCCAATCCATTAGCTTTTGACCTTGGGCAAGTTACTTGACATCTATTAAGCCTCCATTTCGACACTTTGAAAAGAGCTCCAAGTAGACCTACTATGCCGGGTTGTGGTGAGGATGAAGGCCATAAAGACACAGCACCCAGAACACAGGAACCGCCCAGGAATTAGCATCTGTTTTTTCTTTTAACAAGAAAATCTCATCACCCTAGATTAACATTCTGCATATCATTGACCATTTGCGGGGGAGGCTTTTTAATGTAATTTGTCTTTTCCCCCCTCTGGCCCCAGTTAGAGTTAGAATGGATGCTTCCTGAGAGCAGTGACCTGCTGCTCTAGAACCATGACAGGCACGTGGTGGGTGTTCCCCAGAGTCGGGAATCAATGAGTTAGGTTACAAAAAATGAAAATAGTTTAAAAAGGGGAACAATCAACCTCTTTCTGACATTTCCAAAGCACTACCTATTCTAGTTCTGTTTCCATTTTAAAGAGATTAACTTTTTCTTACTCTTAGGTTTCAACATCAAAATTTCTCCAGCCTAATACTTTGTAGCCACAAATAATGAGCATGAAAAGCATGCCATAGCACAGAGAAATGTGCATGACATGTTAAATGAAACATCATATATGTCTGAAAATATACATGCACACACATAGGCACACGTATGGAATCACGATTATAACTATGATTAAAATACGGATGGAGAAAAGGAATAGGAGGAAATACACCAAAATGCTAACGGTAATTATATTGCAAAGTCATGAATAAGCAGAATCTTTGGTGGGTTTTTCTTTTTTAGACTGCTTCCAGGGCTATTTTTGTAATAGAGCTATATCATTTTTATAACAGAAACAGTAATTTTCATGATTTTCTAGTTCATCTCTTATTCCAGAGCTATTTGGGTATCTACTGTGTGCCAGCTGCTGTACTAGGGCCAAGGACACACAGAACGAGACACGGCCCCATTCCTCAGGAGCCTCAGCCTGCCAGGAGAGACAGACACATGAAACAACTAACTGCCTACAGTGAAATGTGACAGAGCTGGGGCGGAGGACACCGAGCGCTGTGGGGAAGAGAAAGAAGGGAGCCATTAATTCTGCTTCGGGGCAACCACAAGAACACCGTCTGCCATTCTGCTGTTCTCGCCCCTCCCAGAGTCCCCATCTTTTGTGGCAACAACTAACTGGTCCTTCGCTCTGTGATGGTCTTTGAAGAACCTTATGCTGGCTTTCCCAAGCCCACAGATCCAGATTTCTAGATCAGAAATGAAGATGCAGAGAACACTTGTCGAGCATTTACTTTGTGCCCGTCAGCGAGCTAACAGATTTCTATGCCTGCTCTCATTTGATCCTCGCTGGCCAGTCAATATGGTTATTATCCCCAGTTTATTGGGAAACTGAAGTTTAGAGATTCAGCAACTTGCCCAAGGTGACATAGCTAGTAAGAATTAAAGGTGGTCAGAGCCCATGGAGAGTGGACTTGTGGTTGGGGGATTTGAGGGCGTGGTGGTGGGGAAGGAAGTATTGGGAGTTTGGGATTGGCAGATGCCAAACTATTGTATGTGGAATGGATGGACAGCAGAGTCCTACTGTGTAGCACAAGGAACTAACTGTATTCAGCCTCCTGTGATGGACCGTAACGGAAAATGTGTGTATGCGTGGCTGGGTCGCCTTCCTGTGCAGCAGATGTGGGCACGGCACCGTGAATCAACTATGCTTCAATAAAATTAAATTGAAACAAAAAAAGGTCAGAGCCAAGTGGGCCTCTAACCCTTTGCAGGTCACCACGCTCTGCTGTGTCGATAGCAGTGAAGAGGCCCTGTTCTCAGGAGGAGACAGAAGAAACCTCATTTCCCCTTCCAGGTAAGTCCTATCAAACATCACAGAGATGGGAGTTAGTGCCATGGAAAGAAAAGAACCTGGGCCTCTGTGTCTGATAAGCCTGGTTTGAGTCTCGGGTCACCACTGACCAGGACTTCAGAAAGTGGCTTAATCTCCCGGAATCCCAGCTTCACTGGAAAAATGAAAATTAAAAATATACCTAACATACACAGGGACGATATAAGGTTAACCTGAGGAGATCAAAAGGTGGTGTATCGGCTAGGGCCTCCTCAGTGGCTGACAGTGCTGTGGTGTCAGACAGATGGACCTACATCAGTTTCTATGTTCACACTTCCACCCACCACTCCTGCCCGTGCTCCCCATCAAATCCTGGGAGGCAAAATCTAAACAGAGAAAGGAATACTGAAAAAGATATGTTACCAGAAAAAGGACAGGACAAAAGTGGGGCTTTAGTGGGTGCTCAAGGACCTGTACACACTTGATGGAACTCTAGATCCTGACCACCCAAGTGTGGTCTGAGGACCAGCAGTTACGGCATCATCATCATCACCTGGGAGCTTGTTAGAAATGCAGGCTCTCAGGCCCCACCCCAGACCTACAGAAGCAGAAACTGCATTTTAACAAGAGCTCCAGGTGACAACACTGAAGTGGGGAATATTATACACTGTATCTCAGAGCCTGGTCTATCCAATCAAGGCACAGCTTGAAATGTATGAGCAGGAAGTTGTAGAAAAGAGTCAACAATGAATTATAAAATAGAAATGAAGCTTAAAAATACTCCAGGCCTAAACTAATGTCTGTATGCCAAGCAAAAACCGACAAACCTTGGTATCATTTCAGAACTGCACACTGTTTAATAGATGTCAGTACAAACTTCAGGGGGGGCCAGCCCTCCCTAAAAGAAAAAAACCAGCAAAGCTTCCTCAGCAATGAAGTAAGAGACTATCTGCTCTCCCGACCTCCTAGGGTTAAATCCGAGAGTACAGAGACAGCACCTAAACAGGAAAAAGCTATGTACACAAATAAGATAATTCTCTTTGAACTCAGTTGCCTTAAGATCATATTATGGGCATCACGGAAGTGAAGTGGGCAAAGCAATCTCCCGTGAGAAGTATAAATAATAGGATGAGAGAGAGAGAAGGAATTAGCCTTCCTGGAGTTGAGAGCACTGCAGTTGGCCTGTGACTCATAATAAGTACAGGGGGAGAAAAGTAACCCAATAAGAGGGAAACTAGCAATGAGCTCTGCGTCAGGAAAAGGTGCCCCTCCGTGAGTTCCACTCACACAGGAGTGAGCCATGCGTCACACTCACCCAGCAGGGCAGCCACCATGCCCACCAGCCCCGTGCCAGCACCCAGCTCCACGGCAGAGCAGCCCCTGAGCTCCACAGCTCCCATCTCCAGATACGTGGCCAGAATGACAGCCTGAGTCAAAACACAGCATGACAATTTAGGTCAACAAGCGCTTTAGGGCCTGAAGCGTTTCAAGCAGGCTACATGCTCCAAGAAGACATCACATACCCCCCTCCCACCGCAAGGTTCAATTCCCAGTGTAACAGCTCACACAGGAACTCAGCTGCTGCTGGGAGGTCACCTGGAGCAAGCACAGACACCGAGCTCCGCAGCACAGCTGCCCCAGGCCCCACCAGAGGCCCTTACGGGGGACAGCAGTGGTCAGAGAAACTGCCCACCCAGGATAGGGTCCTGCTGAATCTGGGAAGGCTAATTTCTTACTGTGTCACAGCATTTTTACACTCGAGGTTTATAAAATCACTCTGGTAGAGCTGACATGAACAGTCTCTGTGATTCTGCTTAAAGGAAAGTCCAGTTCCTAAACCAAGTTCAAATCAGCAAGGCCACAACCAAAGGGAAAAAGCAGAGCAGCACCAAGGCTCCTGGAGTTTCCTCCCTCTCTCCTACTCTCCTGCGTCCCTAATGCTCATCACCCCAGAGGAGCTGGGCATCAAAAGGTAAGTTTTAGCCAAAGGTTTGGACTTGATGTGTGAGTTAGCATTTGCCTATAACTCTATAAATCACTGTATACTGTTAACGTGATTTTAAAATATAATTTGTTCTTCATGGCCACATACTATTAGCATATAACGTAATTTTAAAATATAATTTGTTCTTTATGGCCACATACTATTAGCGTACTTAGCAATTCCTCTTCTTGGTGAGAATGTAGGAGATTCGCCCATTCCTCAACTGTTATGCATCTTTATTACTCTTTCTGAGAAAACTTTTCTTGTAGTTACCCTGGACCAGATTCCTAGAAGTGGTATTACTGGGTTATGATATATCAAGACTTTTATTCCTAAGTGTTTCTCTAACACCCCTGATACAATATTAAGATTGTAAAATTGCATCTACACCAATCATTTATCCAACATTCACTGAGCTCCCACCGAATCCCAGGTGTGGCTAGATGCTTAGGGCAAGTCTCTGTCACAAGCAGCTGAAAGAACAGTGCTGGGAGAGAAGAAAGTAAAGCAGCAATTATAGTATAATTTTTGATCATTACAACTATGGAAAACTTAAAGAAAACACATGATCTTCATTTTTGGCTTTGTCAGTTTACAATATTCTTTGTGCAATGTTAAACTTAAAAACTAACTGAATAATTATTGTCCAAAGCAGCTAGGGGCCCCAGCTTTCCTTCCAGTCCTCCCTCTTCCCTGCTGGGTAAATTACTGGTAAGTCATTTAATTTCTTTCAGTTGTCTTTCTTCACCCTTAAAATGCAATCTATTTGGTGGGGAGGGAGCAGGGAAGTGATTCTAATGGGTAGGACTTATTTTTTTTTGGAACGGGTGGAGGGATGCCATGTTTTAAAATTGAGCAGTAGTGATAGTTGCACCACTCTGTGAACTTACTTAAAAACACACACATACACACTTTAAATAGGTGAAATGTACGGTATGTGAATTACAACGCAATAAAGCTGTTACTTTTTAAAAATAAAGACCAGTCTTATAATCAATTGCTGATGCTCAGAGGCCCTGGGGCTAACTTACCGCGTCCCAAACCACCGCTGCGACTCCCAGTTGCTTCCAGTCCTGCCGGATCTGTATCGTGTGGTTTGCCAAGGAGAAGGTGGCAACAGGCTTGTGAAATCTCTGCAGCCCCATTTCCGCGGTCTCTTCATAGGGCACCAGGGCCATCTCGCCCGCGCCCAGCTCTCTGCTCGCTCAAAGCTGTGAGGCAAAAGAATCCTGAGTGAGGTTCTAGCCAGAAAATGCATTCTCTCTCTAGTAGCTCCAAATGCTTCTTAAGGCCGTTTTACAAGTTCAAAAGAAGAAACGGGGTTGCGGGAAGCCTTTGCCTAATTCCTTTTGCCTGGCTCTCCTGGGAAGTGAGATTTCGCTGGGAATTCACGCCAAAGGTGCGGGATGGCTATGCACTCAGCTGTAACCACTCAGTGAATTTGCAGCGGGGTAAGAGTGAGCGAAGCGGAGGTGACAACCCGGGGCCGCGGAGAAAGTACCGCTTCCTAAACTGCCCGGGCCCGCGTGGACTGCGGCTGCAAGCCGCTGCGGTCTGCAGGGCATTTTTTCGTGTTTTGCTCTTCCCTCACTCCCTCTAAATCGGTGCGTTCAATTGCGACCACCACGGACTCGAACCTAAACTTAAACTGGGGGTTAACGATATGATTATCCTGCTTTACGACACCAGCTGGAGATACACGGTCGACGCAGTTCCACTTCCTGGAGACTGAAAGTGAAAGACACTCGTAGATTCCGAGCCGCTCGCGGGTAGCGAGACCCCGGGTCCGCGTGGGCTCGGGCACCCGCGGCTCGGAGGCCTCCCCAGAGTCGCCCAACCTGCCCCCGCCCGCCCCACTGAAGGGCCGACAGGTACGCACTTCCTTTCCGCGGGCCCCGGAGCTGCGGGAACAGGCGAGGTAGGGGCGGGACCTTGGAGAGGGGCCCCCCTCCAGAGGCGCTGGCCCGCCACACGCTAGGGTCCGCGGCTCCGCCTCGCCTCCACTTACGGCTCCGGAGGCGGCCCCCCGCCTGGTGCGCGCGACGCTTTCCCCGCCCCCAGGTCGACGGCGGAAACATCCGCCTTAAAGGGCCATAGAGCCGGTAGACCGGCGTGCGTGCGTGCGGGCGGGGGGCCCGCGCCGGGGCGCGTTTCCGGTTCCCAGCCTTCCCTGGACAAGTGCTCCCGAGCGCCGGCGGCGCGGAGTGGCGGGTGTTGGGCAGGGGCCCGGAGCGGGGATGCCGCGGCGGGGCGAAGGCGGTGCTCCCTCCGCATGGGTCCCCAAGGTATTTGGGCCCCCAAGTCAGTTTCTCGGGCTGCCGAGGGCAGAGCTGGCCGGGAGAGCTAGGTGCGGAGGCGCGGGGGGTGGGGGGTGCGCGGAGGCCGTGGATGCCATGACGACCTGGAACCCGGAAGCCACCCGCCTGGCGCTGGACAGGCGCTGGGTCCACTTGAATGTATGCTCGTTCTCGCGCGCGCGCCTTTTTTGTGTGTGTTTTTCAAGGTGTGTGCTTGTCACACCCATCCGTATTCGTGTCACTAAAGTGAAGTCCGAATTGGTGTAATCGCGCGCTTCGCGCCAATACAGTGGAAAACGTGACCAAGCCCTTCGCGGAGCCCGCACGTGGCTCCCGGGACTGGATTGTTACACGGGGCGGGGGCGCGCTGTCGGCCCCAGTCACGGACTCGGTCTCCCTCCTCCCGGGGCAGAAGGTGAGCGCACCTGCCCTCGGGACACCTGTTCTTGAGGTGAGAGCTGCTGAGAATGTGGCATCTGGCCGCAGGCCCCTGGGAAGCGTGCGGCTGGAGTGAACATCCAGGAATGTGACCGCGCTGGGGGACGGGGTGGGGGGCGCATCCTTCTCCCGGGAAGGTTTCTTTTTCTTCTCGGACCTTGACCCGCGACCCCGCCGGCCGCCGCTCTCTCATGGCGATCCTCATTTCTGCCTGCACGTTAGGATGAACTGGAGCGCTTTTCAACTCCGCAGAGCTGGACGCTGCCACCGGAAAGGCTCAGCTGGTGCGCTCTGGGGCCCGAGCATTCCTGTTTTTCAGAGCTTCCCGGGTGATTCCTGCCGCCAGCCACCGGTAAGAGGCTCAGGCCAGGCCTAGACCACCCCCTCTCCTCGCCTCTCACATCCCGCTGGGGGCGTTCCCCGCTCTCTGTCCAGGTCTTAGAAGGCTGGGACCTGGGGCTGCAAAGATGGCTTGAAGTGAACTTTGAAGGTCACCAGTGAAGGTCTTTTACATTTTTTTCTTTCTTTGCTTTGCCCAATTATTCATTTTTAACTTTTTAAAAATGTATTTCTGGGCTTCCCTGGTGGCGCAGTGGTTGAGAATCTGCCTGCCGATGCAGGGGACACGGGTTCGTGCCCCGGTCCGGGAAGATCCCACATGCCAAGGAGCGGCTGGGCCCGTGAGCCATGGCCGCTGAGCCTGCGCGTCCGGGGCCTGTGCTCCACAACCGGAGAGGCCACAGCAGTGAGAGGCCTGCGTACCGCAAAAAAAAAAATAAAATAAAAAATAAATAAAAATGTATTTCTGAGAGCAGTTTTAAGTTCACAGCAAAATTGGCAGAGATTTGTACAGATTTCCCAAACACTCCCTGCCCCATACACAGCCTCCCCACTTCTCAACATCTCCCACCAGAATGGTACATTTATTACAATTGATGAACCTACACTGACACATTATTAGAACCCAAAAGCCACAGCTTACACAGGGGGGTTCACTGTTGGTGTTGTACATCTTATGAGCTTGGACAAATGTAGAAGATATGTATCCACCATTATAGTATCATGCAGAGTAGTTGCACTTCCTGAAAATCCTCGGTCCTCTACACATCCGTCCTTCCTCCATAACCTTTGGCAACCACTGATTTTTTTTTTTTTTAACTTTCCATAGTTTTGCCTTTTCCAGAATGTCATGTAGTTAGAATGATACAGTATGTAGCCTTTTCAGATTGGCTTCCTTTGCTTAGTGTGCATTTAAGGTTCTTCCACGTCTTTTCATTGTTTGGTAGTCATTTCTTTTTAGTGCTGAATGACAAACATTCCACTGTATAGATGTAGTACAGTTTATCCATTTACCCACTAAAGGACATCTTGGTTGCTTCCAGGTTTTGGCAATTATGAATAAAGCTGCTGTAAACATTCCTGTACGGGCTTCTTTGTGGACATAAGTTTTCCGCTCCTTTGGGTAGATACCAAGGAGCATCATTGCTGAGTCATATGATAAGAGTGTGTTTAGTTTTATAAGAAACTGCCAAACTGTCTTCCAAAATGACTGTACGATTTTGCAGTCCCACCAGAACTGAGAGTTCCTGTTGCTTCACATCCTTACCAGCATTTGGTGTTGTCAGTGTTTTGGATTTTGGCTATTCTAATGGGCTTGTAGTGGTACCTCGCTGTTGTTTTAATCTGCAATTCCCTAATGACATATGATATAGAGCATCTTTTTTTTCCAGTTTTGTTGAGATGTAATTGATACATAACATTGTATTAGTTTATGGTATACAACATAATGACTTGATATATGTAAATACTGCAAAATGATTACCACAATAAGCTTAGTTAATATCCCTCACCTCACATAGTTACAATTTTTTTCCTTGTGATGAGAACTTTTAAGATCTACTCTCTTAGCAAATTTCAAATGTACAAAACAGTATTGTTAACTACAGTTACCATTCTGTACATTACATCCCCAGAACTTATAACTGGAAGTTTGTGCCTTTTGATCACCTACACCCATTTCCCCCACCTCCCATCCTCTGCTTCTGGCCACCACCAATCTGTTCTCTATTTCTATGACTCTTTTTTTTTTTTTTTCTTTTTTTTAGATTCCACATTTAAGTGAGTATTTGTATCATATAGTATTTGTGTGTCTGACTTATTTCACTTACCATAATACCCTCAAGGTCATCCATGTTGTCGAAAATGGCAGGATGTCCTTCTTTTTTATCGTTGAATAATATACCCTGTGGGGGGGTGTGTATACACACACACCACATTTTCTTCATTCATTCATCTGATGATGGAACTTAGGTTGCTCCCATGTCTTGGCTATTGTGAATAATGCTGCATTGAACATGAGAATGCTGATATCTCTTTAAGACAGTGATTTCATTTCCTTCGGATATATGTACCCAGAAGTGAGATTGCTGGATTATATGGTAATTCTGTTCTACTTTTTAATTTTTTGAGGAACCTCCGTACTGTTTTTCATAGTGGTTGTACCAATTTACATTGCTGCCAACAGTGCACAAGGCACTTTTCTCCACATTCTCACCAACGCTTGTTATCTCTTATCTTTTTGATAATAGCCATTCAGCAGGTGTGAGGTGATATTTCATTGTGGCCTTGATTTGCATTCCTGTGATGATTAGTGATGTTGAGCTCTTTTTCATGTACCTGTTGTTTGGACATTTTAAAATATGATTGTTTTCTTATTAAATTTTAAGAGTTCTTTGTATATTTTAGATAACAGTCATTTATTAGATGTGTCTTTTGCAAATATTTTCTCCCAGTTTGTGGCTTGCCTTCTTATTCTCTTGACAGTTTCTTTCACAGAGCAGAGGTGTTTAATTTTATTTCACTTCTTCTCATTTTTGTGTCTCATTAGGCTTCCAGCCCTGATTTATTTTATTTATTTTTTTGGCCGCACCACATGGCATGTGGGATCTTAGTTCCCCCACCAGGGATCAAAACCATGCGTCCTGCAGTGGAAGCGCAGAGTCTTAACCACTGGACTGCCAGGGAAGTCCCCAGAAATGTTTAATTTTAATGGAAGTTCAGCTTATCGATTATTTCTTTCATGGATCATGCCTTTGGTATTATACCTAAAACAGTATCACTTTACTCAAGGTCATCTAGGTTTTCTCCTGTGTTATCTTCTAGGAGTTTTATAGTTTTACATTTTAATTTTTCAGTCTGTGATCCATATCAAGTTAATTTTTGTGAAGGGTATAGGTCTGTGTCTAGATTTGTTTTTTGCATGTGAATGTCCAGTTGTTCCGGCACCATTTGTTGAAAAGACTACCTTTTTCTCCCTAGGATTGCCTTTGCCACTTTGTCAAAAATCTCTTGACTGTATTTATATGAGTCAATTCCTGGGCTCTCTATTCTGCTCCATCTGTCTGTTCTTTCACCAGTACCACACTGTCTTCATTACTACATCTTTACAGTAAGTCTGAAGTTAGATGGTATCAGTCCTCCAACTTTATTCTTCTCCTTCAATATTATGATTCATTTTTTCCTTTTTTATTTTTTATTTTTTTGGTCTTCTCTCCTCCTTTTTTCTCTCCTAGTATCTCCTTTCTTTCTTACCTCCTCTACTTCTCTGTGTTGCTTCTCCCTCTCAACTTTCCTTTTTTTAAACCTCCCGTCTCCTTATTTTCTCTTTTCCTCTTTGTCCCTTTCCTTTGGGGAGCCATCACTGGGCACAAGAAAAAGGATGTGCTTTGGAGCCAGAGGAACTATGAAAATTTAAATTCTGCCTCTGACAGTTTAATTGGTATGACCTTGAGTAATTACAATTGACCCTTGAACAGCATGGGTTTGTACCATGCTGGTCCACTTATAGTCAGATTTTTTTCAATAGTAAATACTTCAGTGCTACGTGACCTGCAGTTTGTTGAACCTGAGAATACAGGGGAACTGCGGATAGGAAGGGCTGGCTATAAGTTATATGCAGATTTTTGATTGCACAGAGGGTCAGCACCCCTAACCCTCTTGTTGCTTAAGGGTTACCTGTACTATAAACATCCCAAGATCCCAGGTTCCTCATCCATAAAGCCTGTCACAGATTGTGCCCCTCCCCCATTCCTTCTCCCTGCTCTCCATGGTTTCTGCTGAAATCATACATAGGACTTTACGAAACAAAACCAAACCTCCCAACCTCTCCAGCACTCCACTACACTGACATAGGACATCTGCCTCATTATATTTACTTACAGTTTATCTAGAAAGTTGTCATTTGCTTTTCCTTGTTAGAATTAGACAAGAGTGTCCTTTAGCCCAGCCAGTGTTCTGATTGGTAGCATTTGGCTCAAGAGCACCAGAAAGAATGTTTAGGAACATATGCAACTCATGTAGACACTTAATGTCTACTTGTTCCGTAAACATTAAGTGCAGCTCTATTTTTTTTTAATTTATGTATTTTATTTATTTATTTTTGGCTGCATTGGGTCTTTGTTGCTGGGTACGGGCTTTCTCTAGTTGTGGCGAGCGGGGGCTACTCTTCGTTGAGATACGCAGGCTTCTCATTGCGGTGGCTTCTCTTGTCGCAGAGCACAGGCTCTAGGCACGTGGGCTTCAGTAGTTGTGGCTCACGGGCTCTAGAGTGCAGGCTCAGTAGTTGTGGCGCATGGGCCCAGTTGCTCCGCGGCATGTGGTATCTTCCCGGACCAGGGCTCGAACCCGTGTCCCCTGCATTGGCAGGCAGGTTCTTAACCACTGTGCCACCAGGGAAGCCCTCTATTTTTTTTAATGCAGCTCTATTTTTATCAGAATAGACCAAAACAGCCAGTGGTTCCCTGTGAATACTTGCAAATTTTTAATCCTCGAAAACAAATTGGGCATGTGGTAGACTGCATTATTTTTAGTACCCAGTCCGCCTTCTACAGACCTGTCCTAGTTGACCCTTCCCAAAGGAGGGATGTCTACCCACCCTGTTGAAGTCAGGCTTGGCCACATGACTTGCTTTGGCCAATAGAAAGTGGGTGGAAATGACATTTGCCACCTATGAGCCACAGCAGGATTGCGCCTTTTCCCTTTGCAGGCCCCAGATGGGGATGCTCCCTAACCCCATCCCCAGGTGGAGCAGAACCACAAACGACCTGTAAAATATGTGAGCCACGAATGAGAAATAAACCTTTGTTGAGCTAACCATTGAGACTGGGGTTTGTTATGTAGTATAACTCAGCAGAAGCTGTCAGAACACAGGTGTGAAAGGGACGGAAATTTCAAAACAGGTAGGAGCTTTTAGTGTGGGTGGCTTAGTTTCAGTAAAGTCATCCTTTTTTGGAGCTCCGCCTAGCTCATAATGACACCTTAATTGCCCCACACCTGTCCCCCTCCCCCTTGCCAGCATCACCTGAAACTACTGACCGCCTTTATCCAACTGTGATTCTAAGGCTTGAAGACTGTTTTCCTACTTAGGACAGTCTTTTGGGAGACGTGCAAAAGGTAGACTCACTTTGCATTATCTGTAAATCCCCAACGTGGCTCAATCATAACATAACAATCTGTAAATCTGTGTGCTTTTTCTTTATAGCAGTCGGGACTGGGCTTCATTCCCTGGTCCTCTCCTGCACCCAGACAACTGAAACGGACTGTGCTTGGGCATCCCCTCCAGCTCCACAGTTCCCCCAGGTACCTGCAGGCTTTTGGACCCTTCTTACCCACTCACCCCTTGCGGGGAGCAGAATTTAGGGTGGGGTAGAATAGCTATGCCTAGGGTCTTTTAGTTGATAGCTTTTTATTTTTATCCCTGTGACTACAACTGCCTTTCCCCAATCATATGACACCTCGCTAGAGAATAGTGGTAGAAGGGAGCTTATTCTTTTATCCCTCCTGTTTTCTGGAACTAGTCCATGTACAAGGTCACAGTAAATGCAGCCACCTTGGTACAGTGTGATCCTGCCCTGGGCCAAGGTGGATACCCAACTTGGGCTGGACAGATAATTCCCTCTGCAGAGCGAGAGTTCAGGGTGGCTATTGGACATCTCTTGTTATTATCTCTATTAGCTCGATATCCATTTCCCATTTTGTTGGTATCAGTCCCCTTTTGCTAATGGTCAAGAGCCCAGCTTCTGGGGCCCAAGAGTCCGGGTCAAATCCCAGCCCTGTGTCTTAGCTGCAACTAGCTGTGAGACCTTGGCTAAGACACGTTCACCTGCACCTCAATTTCCCCAGCTATAAAAAGGGGATAATGTGCTGATTAAATTAGTAAACAAAGACGGTAAGCTGAGGTTAAAATGAGTTATCTAAAGCACTTAAAACTGTGCCCAGCAAACAGTGAACTTCCTGTAGCATTTGCTTTTACTGTTCTGTGTCTGGGGTGGGACTGACTTCAGCTGTGGCGCTAGGACCAGGCATATGTCCCAGGTCTGGCCAATGAACATTTCCTTCCATCTGGACATGAGTGGGTCAGAAGTGGGCATGTGACCAATGCTGGGCTTACCCGCAGCCCATCCTGAGATTTGCTGGGACTCTCGGAGAACCAGAGTTCCTGTTAGTCATCTGGTCCCAAGAGGGCTGAGCCAGCAGAGACTGGAGCCAGCACAGGTACCAGTGGAGGGAGAGGTGCCTCCTGTGGTGCCGTGTGACCACCTGGATCCAGTGGGCCAGGAATTGTTTGTTATTTGAGCCACTAAATTCCCTAATTACCTTAAGCCAGTTTGAACTGCTTTTTTCTTTTTTGTCCCTTGAAGAAGAGAAACAATCCTGATACTTTCAGTCTGGGCTGGTTCCTTGAACAAAAGAGAGTAAAGTCGTGCCCGTGCAGGGCCATCCTCAGTGTGCTGTGTGTGGAGAAGCTAGGCTTCCTGATGGTTCTCCTGTCCTGGGCATGACAGGAGAACCATCGTGTCTGGTTCCTGGCTGCACTTGGGCTCCCAGGGCCTATAGGATGCCGGTGTAACCTGAAAATAAATTTCCCTTTTCACTTTAGCTGGTATATTTTCTGTTGTGTGTTTTTAGGAAGTAATGTAAACAGAATATAAACGTTCTATAAGGTCCTCATATATAATAACTTGCTGTTGTATTTGCCAAACAATTGTGATCCTAATATTTAAATGAACTTGTGTTTGAAAGACAAAAATGTCCTCTCTACACTCACAGTCAGCAGGTGACTTGAGTCCACACACACCTTGATAAGTGTTAGTGAAAGAGAAGCGTGATCTCTGGCTGCACCTTTCTTGTCCATCCTACGATGAAAGGGTGTCCCCTCCCCACCTGGCCCTAAGAAATCTGTCCCCTCTCCAGTTCTGGGGAGGCTTGCTCCCCAACTTGTTCCAGCAACAGCCTATCCTTTTTGCCTTCAAACAAGTCCAAGAGCCCCCTGTTATCTAAAAATTCAAGATTATAAGAGCGATGCAGGCTTGTCCTTGCCCTTGGCTGCTCTCTGCGCCCAACCGACATGTTCTGTTCTCTCTGAGCGACTCTGGCCAGCACCAGATTCTTGCCTCTCTCTTGGACACCGGACTTCTCTGGGCATTGGACTTAAAGAGGCCTTTCTGTCTGGGCCATCAGGGTACCAGTCTCTGGTCTCGCCCCTTTCCCACCACCTCCACTCAGCCACCAGGCTCCCCCAGGCTGCTGCAGCTTCTCAGAAAGCTGGACTTTCTTTCTTCCTATGCTCTTGCCTACTTAGCAGCTTTACTGCAACTTTGGGTTCAGTTTATTCGAAAGTACCACTTCTGCACAAGCCCAGTGTTCTGCTCAGCAGCACGGCAGGGCAGGGGAAGAGCGGGGTGCTGGGGTTGCAGGATGTGGACTCGAGTCCCAGTTCCACTAGTCCCCAGTCACGGGACCTTGGGCAAGTCACTGCCATGCCTTGAGCTTTGGTTTCCTCATTTGTAAATGGGGTTGATGACAATACCCACCTCACAGGGTTGCCATGGGCACCAAAGGAGGGGATGTATGGAAGAGCTCACTGAACACTGCAGTGGATATTATTGAGTATCCTTAGAGCGAAGAATTAAGAAAACGGGCTTAGAGTCAAAGGTCTGGATTTAACTCCTGACTGTGTCCTTTCTAGCTGCATGACCTTGACCAATGAATGAGCATTTCTGTGCCTCATTTTCCTCATCTGCAAAATGAGCATCTTACCATGACCCTGCCCACTTAATATGAGGAGGAAGGTGGTTACCCCATGCTCAGGGCTTAGACCAGTACTTTGCACACAGGAAGCACTTACTAACTTTGCTATTACCTATTTCCTCACTGTTGTCCCCTCCCAGAGAGGGGAAGGAACACTGCTTGCTGGCCTGGCCCTGGGGGGCACTGAGGCTGAGGAAGTCTGGAGGAAGGAGGTTTCCAGAACATGCCAGGCCAGGAACACCCGTCTCCTCCAGTGGTTGTGGTGATTTCTTCAAGGGGCTTTTAGCTCTAGGTAAATAAATATAGTAACATTCAGCAATGATGAAAACAAAGTATCTACAAAGGAAGAAGCAGAACCCACTGTCTACTGGTGTCAATTGGAATGAATCAACTGGGTCAAACTGGAACCAAAGCAACTGGCATGAGGGACTTCCCTGGTGGTCCAGTGGTAAAGAATCCACCTTCCAGTGCAGGGGATGCAGGTTCAATTCGATCCCTGATGCCTGGTCGGGGAGCTAAGATCCCACATGCTGCGGGGCAACTAAGCCTGTGCGCAGCAAGTACTGAGCTCACGTGCTCTGAAACCCGCGTGCCACAACTACAGAGAAGCCTGTGTGCTACAACGAAAGATCCCATGTGCCACAACTAAGACCAGACGTAGCCAAATAAATAAATTAAATTAATTAATTAATCACAGGAACTTCCCTGGTGGTGCAGTGGTTAAGACTCTGTGCTCCCAACGTAGGGGACCCAGGTTCTCTCCCTGGTCAGGGAACTAGATCCCACGTGCATGCCGCAACTAAGAGTTTGAATGCCACAACTAAGGACCCTGCCTGCTGCAACCAAGACCTGGTGCAACCAAATAAATAAGTAAATAAATATTTTAAAATTTAATTAATCATAAATTTTAAAAAGCAACTGGAATGAACTGAAAATGAAGGCAAAAGAATAAAGACAACGGAAAGGGAATCCAAGATGTGCTGATGAGATAGGTGTCGAGCAAATTTATAGGCACCATTTTTCCAACAGCATTTGCTCACTGTGTCTCTGTGTCACACTTCGGTAATTCTTGTAATATTTCATACTTTATCATACTTGTTATAGTGATCTGTGATATTTGATGTTATTATTATAATATTATTATAATATTATTATTATTATATTATTATTATTATAATAGTTTTGGGGCACCACGAACCTCAACCATATAAGACAGCAAACTTAATCCATAAGTATTGTGTGTGTTCTGACTGCTTCACTGACCAGCCATTCCCCCATCTCTCTCCCTCTCCTGGGGCCTCCCTATTCCCTGAGAAATAACAATATTGAAATTAGGCCAATTAATAAACCCTACAGTGGCCTCTAAGTTTTCAAGTTAAAGGAAGAGTTGCCGTCTCTCACTTTAAATCAAAAGCTAGAAACAAGCTTAGTGAGGAAGGCATGTCAAAAGCTGAGAGAGGCCAAGAAGCTAGGCCTCTTGCACCAGTTAGCCAAGTTGTGCAGGCAAAGGAAAAGTTCTTGAAGGAAGTGAAAAGTGCTATTCCAGTGAGCACCTGGGTGGTAAGAAAACGAAACAGCCTTATTGCTGGTGTAGAGAAAGTTTGAATGGTGTGGATAGAGGATCAAAGCAGCCACAACATTCCTTAAACCAAAGCCTAATCCAGAGCATGGCCCTAACTCTCTTCAATTGTATAAAGGCTGAGAGAGGTGAGGGAGCTGCAGAGGTTGTTCGTGAGGTTTAAGGAAAGAAGCTGTCTCCATAACATAAAAGTGCAAGGTGAAGCAGCAAGTGCTGATGTAGAAGCTGCAGCAAGTTATCCAGGAGATCTAGCTAAGATAATTAACGAAGGTGGCTACACTAAACCACAGATTTTTTGTGTGTATGGAACAGCCTTATATTGGAAGAAGATGACACCTAGAAGTTTCATATCAAGAGAGAAGTCAATATCTGGCTTCAAAGGACAGGCTGACACTCTTGTTAGGGGCTACTGCAGCTGATGACTTGAAGTTGAAGCCAATGCTCATTTACCATTTCGAAAATCCTAGGGTCCGTAAGAATGATGCTAAATCTACTCTGCCTGTGCTCTATAAATGGAACAACAAAGCCTGGATGACAGCACATCTGTTTACAACGTGGTTTACTAAATATTTTAAGCCCACTGTTGAGGCCTACTGCTCAGAAAAAAAAGATTCCTTTCAAATTATTATTGCTCATTGACAAAGTACCTGGTCACCCAAGAGCTCTGATGGGGATGTACAATGAGATTAATGATGTTTTCATGACTGCTAACATAGCAGCCATTCTGCAGCCCATGGATCAAGGAGTAATTTCAACTTTCAGGTCTTATTTAAGAAATACATTTCATAAGGCTATAGCTGCCAGAGATAGTGATTCCTCTGATGGATCTTGGCAAAGTCAATTGAAAACCTTTTGGAAAGGCTTCACCATTCTAGAGGCCATGAAGGACATTAGTGATTCATAGGCAGAGGCCAAGATAGCAACATTAGCAGGAGTTTGGAAGAAGTTGATTCCAACCCTCCTGGTTGACTTTGAGGGGTTCAAGACTTCAGTGGAGGAAGTAACCACAGATATGGTGGAAATAGCAAGAGAACTAGAATTAGAAGTGCAGCCTGAGGATGATACTGAATTGCTGCAATCTCATGATAAAACTTTAACGGCTGAGGAGTTGCTTCTGATGGATGAGCAAAGAAAGTGATTTCTTGAAGTGGAGTCAACTCCTGCCTGGTGAAGATGCTGTGAAGATTGTTGAAATGACAACAAAAGATTTAGAATATTACATGAACTCAGTTGATAAAGCAGTGGTAGGGTTTGGGAGGATTGACTCAAATGTTGAAGTTCTACTATGGGTAAAATGCCATCAAACAGCACTGCGTGCTACAGAGAAATCATTCATGAAAGGAAGAGTCAATCGATGTGGCAAACATCCCTGTTGTCTTATTTTAAGAAACTGCCACAGCCAGCCCAGCCTTCAGCAACCATCACCCTGATGAGTCAGCAGCCATCAGCACGAGGCAAGACTCTCCACAGGCAAAAAGATAACAACTTGCTGAAGGCTCAGATGATGGTTATCATTTTTTTAGCAATAAAGTTTCTTTTTTTTTTTTTTTTTTTGGCCGCACTATGCACAGCATGCAGGGTTTTAGTTCCTGGACCAGGGATCAACACCGTGCCTCCTGCAGTGGAAGCACGGAGCCCTAACCACTGAAGTACCAGGGAAGTCCAGCAATAAAGTTTTTTTTTAATTAAGGTATGTACGTTGTTTATTTACACATAATGCTATTGCACATCAGTAGACTCCAGTGTCATGTAAACATAACTTTTATACGCACTGGAAAACCAAAAAATTCACGTGAGTTGCTTTATTGCAGTACACGCACACCTTGGAGATATTATGGGTTCAGTGCCAGACCACCGCAGTAAAGCAGATATGAGTTATGCACTGTATACTCTTTAGAGATGAGGAAACCAAGGCCCAGAGTGATTCCAAAGGCCCAGTGGAAGGACTCCAAGGCTAGTTTCACCAGCTTCAAAACCCTTCCCCTCTCTCCTCCTGTCCTTTAGGCCAAGCGTAAATGGTTGCCCTGAGAACAGGCAGCCAGGGTCATCTCCCTTAGAGGACCTCAGTCTGGAGTCAGGGCCCAGACTGGGAAGCTCCTGCCCGCCCTGAACCTGGGCAGGTAGGCATGCTGGCCTCTCCCTGCCAGTAAGTTGGCTACCTCTTGTCTGTGGTGCTGGGACTCCACCTTTCCCGTCCTCTGGCTGTCCACTCACCTTCCCCACAGAGTGGAGAACATGGGCAAAGGGAAGTGACACTGACCCCGCACACACCGTGTTTGACCCTCTCTGGTCATCAGCAGTAAGTTTTCCGGAAAAACGGGAGAGCTGTGGGCCAAAACTTTCCCTGAGGGGCTTCCTTGACTCATGGTTTGGTCGGGATGCCACCTGCGGACAAACCTTACTCACACGTACCCCGGGTCATGTTCACTCAGTAGTTCTCCAAGAGATCAGCCATTGAAAAGTCCTTAATAAGAAATGTTTTTAGAAGGAACATATGGAGAATCAAAAGGGGGCTAAGTATAAACCTGTATTTGCAGAACTGAAGAAGGAACACAGAAAAGCTGAACAGAAAGAGCTGGATGGAGAAGCTCTCTGCTGAAACGGGTTTTTCAGTGGGTGTGGGTGTGTGTTTTGCTGTATATGTGAATTTCTAGAACACTAGAGTTACCTATAATTAAAAAAAAATCAGCTTATAAGGCTAAAAGTAATTCTGATGCCAGTTGCATTATGGAAGTAGCTGAGTGCAGATGCACTAACTCTCATCAGAATAAACCCATGTGTTTGCATTTTACAGACTTTGAAATGGTCAAATAGAACAGAGACGTTTAAAATAGAAGTTTCAAATTTAAGACGTTTTTAAAGTAGTTAAAGCAGCTCTAGGAAAAACGTTCTACATCATTAATGCTGAAAGAAAAAAGAGGCAAACTTTGAAGTTAGGGCATAAGCAGGCATGAAAGAAATTCCCATGGTCTAAAAAAGGTGAGGAAAGAATAAACAAGCAGGGACTTGCCTGGTGGTCCAGCGGTTAAGGCTCCGTGCTTTCTGTGCTTCCACTGCAGGGGGTGTGGGTTTGATCCCTGGTCAGGGAACTATCCCACATTCTGCATGGTATGGCAAAAAAAAAAAAAAAAACCAAAATTTATCGAGCAATACCATAAGCAAAATGGTTGGTGGACATTCTCTCATTTAATTTTCATAATATTGCAAGGTAAGGGGATTATTATCTCCTCTTATTAAAAGAAAAATCTCAATGTCAAAGGTCACACTCTAGCCCATGGCAAGCTTGGGGTCTAGATCTAGTTCAAATCCAGTTGTCTGTCTCCAGAGCTCCTTGGCCTTTCAAATACATCAGCCTTCTCACTGCACCGCTCCACGCCCCACACCAAAGTTTTCAACTAAAGTCTATTAGAGGATTTTTCTTCTTTCTTTAGGGAAAGCTATTTCCATGAAAGCATTTGGTGGTAAATTTTACTACAAAGAAATTGTCCCATAATATTTATTTGCATATTGTTTCCTTTATTCAGTTGAACTTTTACATTATTTTGCATGTGTATTTCTCTGTACAGAGACCTTACATGTTTACACAGTATGATGTGATATAAATATTTTGCTCAGTTCCATCATTGTAATGCCAAATCTAACAGCAAAGTGTAGGTCCTGACTAGGCTCCCGCTGCTGCTTTCCTTTACTCAAATGTCATGGGCTTCTTTGAATAAGCAGATTAGCTTCTGATTGCAAGGCAGCCAGATAATGAGGAGAGTGGGAAAGACAGCCAGTACTGTCACTTGGCCCTCATAAAATGTTTGCATCAGAGGGCACTGGGTAGTTGATGGAACAGTAATTAAAGTGCCTTTCTACAGCACCCCATAAAAAGTGCTGGTCTATATAGCCAACTGGACAGTGGCAGAGGAAGTCTAGCTCCCTAAGAATTGTGTAAACAACTCACCGGCTCACGAGACAACCCACTTTCCCACAAATACCCTAGAGCACTGGACTCCAAAGTGGGGGAGCCCAAAGGGAAATATCACTGAACAAGAAGGAATGTTGGAACCGTTGGTTCTATAGATCTTTTTAATCTCACCCTTTAAAATGTTAAGTTTCATGTGATAGCTTTATATGTATTTAATACATTCATATTACTGGACATATACAGACTTTATTAGTTAACAGACATATATTGGAAAGGCATGCTTAAAAATTGTTTGCCAACATGGGTGCCAAACCCAAAAAGCTTGGAGACTCTCTGCCTAGAGGAAGGTGAATGTCAGTGGAGGTGGTGGCAGTGAGAGCCCTCCCCCTAAGTTCCTAAGATCCAAAAGATAAACCAGAATTGCCCAGGTCTTGGCGCCAGAAGCAAGGTACAATTAGACCTCTCCCTGCTTTTCTTCTTATCAATGAGAATGACACCCTGTGAGATTGCCTGAGAAGCAAGTGGGTTGTGACGGTCACAGAACAGCCTTCTCCTTCCCTGAGTAGCCCCAGGTTGTGGCCTCCATGACTCAAAGAGACCAGCCTTCCTCCCAAAGTGATGAGCTCTGCTGGTTAAAGGAGCAAATGGCGAAAGACATTAAAAAGTTCAACATCACTTGTCCTAAAAGAAATGCACATTAAAACTGTTAGGAATACCTTATTCTTCAACCATCAGTTGCACAGATTTAAACAAACGAGTAGTTGGCCAGAGTAGAGAAACAGGTATTCTCTTATATACCAGTGGGTGTGTAAATTGGCAAAATCTTTCTGTAGGCAATTTGAAAACATTGGCCAAGGGCTTAAAAACTATAGATCTACCCACCCATCAACTTCTCCTCTGGGTTATTTTTTTGAAGGAAATAATCACATTTGTATTGTTACATACAATACATACATAAAAGCTTGTTATTCAACCACTTACTCATTCTATGCACACTTATTGGTGTCTTTTATAAGGCAGACTCTGCTAGATGCTGCAACACAGCAAAGAATAAAATAGGGCTCCTTGCTCGCCTGGAGGTTACTGATAATCATTGCAGTGTTATTTATTACAGGGAAGAACCAGAAAGTAACAAAACGAGCAATATTAGTGTCTCTTTTTGCAGTTATGAATTACTATGTAGCCATTATAAATTGTAGAATTCACTGGAAAATATTCACATGAGGTGGTTAAGTGGAAAGAAAGCAGTTAACAAAACTGTATATAATATAAGCCTCCTTGTGGCCTTGAGGGCTCAGAGAAACACCACAGCTCTGCCTAGCATTTGAGACAGATGTAATTTAGAACAAATAGACTTCTCTTTAGTGAGAAATAAAACTAGACAGAACAAAAAAGCATTGGGAAATATGCCCATCATTTCTTCTTCATGAATGTTTTCTGAGGGTGATTCTAGAAGGAACTAGAAATAACAGCACCATTGATAAAAGTTTCTGAGAGGCAGTAAGATACAGCTAAGGAACTACAGCCCAACTGAAAATAAGCACCTCATCCAATAATTTTTTAAAACCTCCAATATAATCAATAAAATGTCCCTAAGAGAAATGGGCTTGCTCATACATTGCTGATATACAGTGCCTTGTTATAAACTTTTGAGAAGGCAGTTAGTGGTATCTATCAAAGTTCTTAATGTCACTACCATAACGTAGCAGTTTCACCTACAGGAGTATACCTATAGGAGTATTTATGCCTGCATTTAAAAATCTGAATAAGGAAATGAAAATTAACCAGCACGTGCATAATGGGAGTCCCATAAGGAGAAAAGAGAGAAAAGAGGCAGAGAGAATATTTGGAGAAATAATGGCCAAAAATTTCCCAAACTTGATGGAAAAGATCAATCTGCACATCCTAGAAACTCAGCAAACTCCAGTGGGATCAACTCAAAGAGATCCACACTGAAATACACATAGTCAAGCTGTCTAAAGCCAAAGATGAAGAGAGATTCTTGAAAGTAACGAGAAAAATGACACATCATGTGCAAGAGAACCTTGGTGAAATTAATGGCTGACTTCTCATCTGAAATTATGGAGTACAGCAGTCAGTGGGATGACATATTTCAAGTGCTGAAACAGAAAAACAGAATTGCACATCCAGCAAAATATCCTTTCAAAATGGAGAAGACATTCAAATAAATATAAACAAAACCTGAGAGAATTTGTCACTAGTAGATCTGCCCTATAAGAAATAATAAAGGGAGTCCTTCAGACTACATGAAAAGACACTAGACAGTAATTGAATCCACATAAAAAGATAAAGATTTCACCCTTGACCATACTGAGTACCAAGAATATGGAGGAAAAGGCCAGACATACCACACATTTAGTGAAGCTCTACCAAGGACTTTCTACTTCTGCCTTCTAGATCAATAGCACAGTATAGGGAGGAACATTTGGTTTTTCTTATTGGTTCTCACTTCTGGGCTTCCCCTATTTTCTCAAGAATGCATCTACTCACACACACAAAAGAATGAAGAACACAAGTAAATACAGCATAGGTGAATATAAATAACAGTATAAATGGGAGTTGTGTGTGTGTGTTTAACTCTTCCTATCTTATTTAAATGACAGCTGCATAAAGCAACAATTATAAAACTATGTTCATGAGCTTATAAAATATAAAGATGTCATTTATATGATAATAATAATACAAAAGAAGATGGAGCGAACAAAGCCATATTGGAACAAAGTTTCTGTATACTATTGAAATTAAGCTAGTGTTAATCCAAACTAGATTGTTTCCAGTTAAGATGTTAATTGTAATCCCAAGGACAATCACTGAGAAAATAACTGAAAAATATATAGTAAAAAAAATGACGGGAATAAAACTGGTACACTAGAAAATATCTAACACAAAAGCAGGCAATAATTGAAGAATAGAGAAATAAAGATATGAACTATATGAAAAACAAATAGTAAACATAGAATAAATGAAATAGAGAATAGAAAAACAAAATCAATGAAGCCAAAAGTTGCTCTTCAGAAAGATCAATTGACAAACTTTTAGTTGGACTGACCAAGAAAAAAAGAAGAGAAGATGCAAATGAAGAAGGGGATATCACCACCAACCTTATAGAAATAAAAAGGATTGTAAGGGAATACTATGAACAGCCAACAAACTAGGTAACCTAGATGAATTCCTAAGAAGACACAAACTGACTTAAGAAGAAATAGAAAACCTGAATAAACCTATAACAAGTAAAGACTTTGAATTAGTAATTTAAAAATTTCCCACAAAGAAAATCCCAGGCCCAGATTACTTCACTGATAATTTAAAGAAGAATTAATACTGGGCTTCCTTGGTGGCGCAGTGGTTCAGAGTCCACCTGCCAATGCAGGGGACATGGGTTCATGCCCCAGTCCAGGAGGATCCCACATGCCACGGAGCGGCTGGGCCCGTGAGCCGTGGCCACTGAGCCTGCGCGTCCGGAGCCTGTGCTCCGTGGCAGGAGAGGCCACAACAGTGAGAGGCCTGTGTACCGCAAAAATAAATAAATAAATAAAATAAAATAATTAATACCAACCATTCACAAACTCTTTAAAAAAGTAGAATAGGAGGGAATACTTCTCTTCATTCTATGAGGCCAGAATTACCTTGAGACCAAAACCAGACATCTTAAGAAGAGAAAACCACAGATTAATACCCCTCATAAATATAGATGCAAAAATTCTCAGTGAAATAAAAGATAAACAATTCCAGAAGTGCCTAAGAAGGATTACACACTATGACCAAGTGGGATTTATACCAAGAATGCAAAGTTGGTTAAGATCCAAAAATAAATCAATACACCATGTTAATAGAGTAAAGGAAAAAAATATCCTCTCAATACACACAGAAAAAGCATTTGACAAAATTCAACACCTTTCTGTGATTTCAAAACAAAAAAAAAGAACCAACAAACTAGAATAGAAGGGAAACTCTTCACCTAATACAAGGCATTTAAGAAAAACTCACAGGTAACACCATACTTAATGGCCAGAGACAATGCTGTCTCCCTTAGAGCAAAACAAAGATGTCTGCTCTCACCACTTCTGTTCTATATTGTCCTGGAGGTTCCAGTCAAGACAAGAAGAAGAAAAGGCATTCAGATTGAAAAGGAAAACAAAACTATCTCTATTTGCAGATGACATGATCTTGTATATAGAAAATTCTAAAGAATCACACACACACTATTAGAACTAATAAATTCAGCAAGATCACAGGATACAAAGACATTATACAAAAGACATGTATTTCTATACACTATCAATGAACAATCCAAATGAAATTAAGAAAGCTATTGTATTTTCAATAGCATCAAAAAGAATAAAATACTTCTGGATAAATTTAACAAAAGAAGTGTAAAATTTGTACACTGCAAACTACAAAGTAGTATTTTGTACAAAGCTACAAAATAGTATTAGAAAGAAATTTAAAACTTAGGGAATTCCTTGGTGGTTCACTGGTTAGGACTCCACTCGGTGCTCTCACTGCCGAGGGCCTGGGTAACTAAAATTCCATGAGCCGCAAAGAGCAGCCAAAAAAAAAGAAATTTAAAACTTAAATAAATGGAAAGACATCCCATGTTTGTGGCTCACAAGACAGTATTATTAAAATGGCAATACTTCTCAAACTGATCTACAGATGCAATGCAATACCTATCAAAAATCCAAGCTGGACTTTTTGGAGAAATTGGCAAGTTGATTCTAAAATTCAAAAGGAAATGGAAGACACCTGTAATAGCTGAAACAATCTTGAAAAAGAACGAAGTTGGAGGACTCAATCCTCAATATCAAAACTTACTACAAAGCTAGAATAATCAAGACTTTGTGGTACTGACACAAAGAGAGACATATATACCCATGGAATAGAATTGAAATTCCAGAAATGAACACTTATATTTATGGTAAACGGACTGTTGGCAAGTGTGCCAAGATAATTGGATGGGTGAATTATAATAGTCTTTTCAACAAATGGTGCCAGAACAACTGGATATCCACATGCAAAAGAATGAAGTTTATCTTACAGCATACACAAAGATTAGCTCAAAATAGATCATAGACCAAAATGTTATAGCTAAAACTATAAAAATTTTAGAAGAAAACAGGAATAAATAACAGGAATAAATATTTGTAAACTTGGGTTAGGCAATGCCTTTTTAGATACAGCATCAAAAGCACAAGTAACAAAAAATAGAAAATTGGACTTTTTCAAAATTAAAAAGGTTTGTGCTTCAAGTGACACCACCAAGAAGTAAAAAGACAATCCATAGGAGAAAATATTTGCAAATCATTTGTGATAAGAAAATTGTATTCAAAATAAATCAAGAGCACTTACAATTTAACAATGAAAAAGATAACCCAATTAAAAAATGTGCAAAGGATTTAAATAGATATTTAAATAGATATTTGTCCAAAGATATACAAATGACCAATAAACACAAGAAACTATGCTCAGTATAATTGATCATTAGGGAATTGCAAATCAAAACCATAATATGATACCATTTCATATCCATTAGGATAGCTATAATAAAAATATAATATAATATAAATATAATATAATAAATATACAGACAATAACAAGAGTTGGAGAGGATGTGGAGAAACTGGAATCCTCATAAGTTGCTGTAGGAATGTAAAATGGTGCAGCCACTTTGGAAGACAGTTTGGTCGTTCCTCAAAATATTAAATATAGAGTTTCTGTATGATTCATCATTCCACTCCTAGATATATACCCAAGAGAAATGAAAACATATATCTACACAAAACTTGTACACAAATATTTATAATTGCATTATCGATAATAGCCAAAAGGTAGAAACAACTCAGATGTCCATCAACTGATGAATAGATAAGGAAAATATGGTGTATCTGTACAATGGAATATTATTCAGCCATAAAAAATAATGAAATACTGATACATGTTGCAACATGGATGAGCCTTGAAAACATGCTTGGTGAAAGAAGCCAGCCCCAAAAGACAGTAAGAGTGTATGTATATGTGACTGCATGTATTGTATGATACTATTTACAGTTGACCTTTGAACAACAGGGGTTTAAACTGTGTGGGTCCACTTATACATGGATTTTTTTTCAATAAATTCGTACTACAGTAATACACAATTTGCATTTGATTGAATCCAAGGTTGTGGAAACTTGGATATAGGGAAGGCTGGCTGCAAAGTTATACATGGATTTTCTACTGCAAGGAACGTAGGTGTCCCCAACCCCCATGATGTTCAAGAGTCAACTGTATATGAAATGACCAGAACAGGCAAATCTATAGAGACAGAAAATAGAATAGTGGCTTCTTAGAGCTGGGGAGGGTGGGGAATTGGGAGTTATTGCTAATGGGTATGGGCTTTCTTTGGGTGATGATGAAAATATTCTAAAGTTAGGTTGTAGTAATGATTGCACAATTCTTTGAACATACTAAAAACTACCAAGTTTTACACTTTAATTGCGTAAATTTTATAGTATGTGAATTATATCTCAAGAAAGCTGTTTTTAAAGAGTGAGTTTGCCTTTAAAGCTAATAATTAAGCAAATTAATGTATTAGTGTAATTTTAGGACAATGTGATCATTTCCTTATGAGTTTTATGGATGTTGTAGGAACTAGGCTTCAGAGTTTTTCATTGTAAAAAGAATTACTAAAGTTTTTATTCTATTTCTTCTTTGAGGAATTATCTCTACTTCTTCATTTTACCTTAAGGAGCAATATTAATTATTAAAATCTTGATCTTTCCCCTTTTCCCTCCTCCCTAAGAAACGGCAATAATAGGTAGCTAAATTATTAAGGCAGTAATAACCAGAAAAATATCTGCTAAAGCAACGGGTTTCAGACATTTTTTACTACAGCTCACATTGAGAAATATTTTATCTTGCCTCCTAGTACATGCCAGTATATAAGTAACTTAAATAGAATTTTCATGAATCAATATTTACCCACTACCATGTATAACACCCTCTAATAGTTTTTCCTATTCTATTTTATTTCATTTTTGGAAATGCTGGTTGTGACTCAGTAAATTGATTTTTATGAACCACTAATGGGCCCCCAAAAGTGGGTCTGAATCATAATTAGTCCACTTGCTATCAGAAAGTGTGGATTCAGCTTTTTGTTTTAGGGGAAAAAAAATTTGGAAAAAATTATCAAAAATAAGTGTATATATGTTCATTAATGTTTTTATGGAAAACAATCTGATGGTACAGTAGGCTGGCCAGGAAAATTAAATGATCTAGGAATACAGATAGATCATAAGAAAATGTATCTGAACAGAGGCAGGAATAGGGCTCCATGTGGATGCTTGTTTATTGAGATAGATGAGAAATAAAATGGGTGAAGAAGGTTAAAAAAAAAAAGAAGAAGAAGAAGCACACTGTGGGGACTTACCTGGCAGTTCAGTGGTTAAGACTCCACGCTTCCACTGTAGGGGGCGCAGGTTCCATGCCTGGTGGGGGAACTAAGATCCCGCAAGCCACACAGCCAAAAACAAAAAAGAAGCACACTGAGAAGAGATTAGAGTAACTCCAAGAAAAGCTATATAGCTGTATGCCAAATTTCTGATTACCTTATCACCTTCCTCTTACTCAATCAAGCTTTACATGCTGATTTTCTAATGCAATAATTCAGTCACACTGGATTAACCTGAAGTTTGATTTGGAGGGCTGACAACCCAATCTTGGTTTTTTTTGTTTTATTTTGTTTTGTTTTTGTTTCAACTGTCACTTTATTGCAAGATGGTTGAATTAATTCAAATTTAAACTATAACGATAATTTTTAGTCAGGTACCAAATTTTATTCAAAGCAAACTGCTTATTCAAAAGTGATCATGGAACAACTCAAAATGCAGAGCAAGAAGGATGAGAGAAACATCTTACTGGCCAATCGATTGTTTTAATTCTCTCATTATATGAAACTCAGACTTTTCATTTTTAGGAAAAGGAAACTAACTTCAGTAGAGAGCAATACAGAAAGACTTTGTCACATAGACTAATTTCCATTTAGTCAGTCAACTGTTTCTAGCTGTCTCAACTGGGACAGATGCATTTATAGAACTGGCTGTGCTTGAGCCTTCTTTGCAAGCAGCTTTAGGTCTGCCATGCACTTGGCAATTGTCTTCTTCTCCTGCTACACAGAGATGCTCTGTACCACATTCTTCTCCACCCAGTTTATCATGTGCGCTTGTTCCTTTTGACGCATCATATTCTGCACAGAGGTGTGATAGTCCAGGCGATTCTTTACCTCATTGTATGCACTATGCAGCCGTTCCCAGTAAGTAACCTCCAAGGCCATGGCAGTGTTATTCCCTCTGGACATCAAAAAGGTAATGGAACTTTTGAACCAGTGCCTGCTGTGACTTCTCCAGATCAACTGCATCCTGGATTTGTTTGATGGAAGCCTGTTTCACTTCTTTGAGTTGGGCAGTTTTTTGCTCATTGAGTTTATCAGCAAATTCCCCAATAGAGGCACCGTATATTTTAATTACATAGACAAGAACCCCTGTTGTTGATATGGCAGAGAAGGTCTCTGCAGTTATCACATATATTTCTTTGGAGAATAAATATAAGATAAGCCCAGTTCCGAGCACGTAGGGTCCTGTTACACCAGTTTTAGGATAAAGGAACTGGAAAAATTCTTCAGGGATCAGCCCCAAACGAACTTTTCCTCCATATTCAGGAAGAGGTGGTACAGGGGCAAGACTTGGCTGCCCTTTGTGAAAGATCCTTGTTGCCTGCAATACCCCTGGGCCAAGGAGGGCTACATTCTTCAGAGAGGGGGCAGCTGCAGTGGTGGCAGAAAGCACCACCTGGGACAGCATTGTCAGGTAGCGTCCACACAACAGTCCACACTGGGTCTTCACGCCCCAGTGACCGCGACAGGAGACTCTGTCAGGGGCAGAAACAAGGTGGTCCCAATCTCGTTTTGATGACATTTTGGACTTGAAGCTAGTAGAGATCTCCTTTTTGTATAACTTAGCTCAGCCTTAAAAAATTATACCAGCAATAATAGCATCATCATTTTACAATGAAAGTCGAATTGGAATGTGAATGAAAGTGCCACTGGCCAAGGGCCCCTATCCACTAATTATGTCTTATTTGAAAATCTGACCCAAGTATCTGACAATCAAAGAGGATATCTTTCACCTTGCCATTATTTTTCACAGTTATGCCATCTGGTTCATATAACCAGAAGAAAACCTGGTACCTATATCCAATGAGAGTGACTGTCAGTTCTCAAAACATCTTATTTTCTCTTCCTGAGAATAAGTGACAACTGATCTCAAGGTATAAGTACTTATCATGTAAAACAAGGGACTTGGGGTGAGGGGATTTTTTTTAAGAAAATAGGGTTGGAAGAGCATTTTGGTGTCAACAGATACCTCTAACTATGTTCTAGCAGTATAACCTAGTTTATATTTCTTTGTGTTTGTCTCTGAATTTTCAGTTCAGTTTAACAAACACTTTTTGAGCACCTGCTATATGAAGTGGAATGAGCCAAACACTAAATGAATATACCAAGTTGTATTAGTCAGCGAAATGGCTCTAGCTGTATAAGAAAGAAAACATTGGATTTCAGTGGCTTAATCCCATGGAAGTTAATTTTACCCTCACTTAATAACTCAGTGATGCTGTTTTAGGTCAGCAGGCAACTTTCTTCCACCTGACGATCCAGGGATTTGTGTTCCACCTATCTTGAGTTCCTGCTGTGCTCTACGGTACCAAAATCTTTGGCTTCAAGCTGCGTAAGAGGAGGAAGAGTGAGGAAGGCAGGCACACTTCTTTTTTCTTTTTTTTAAATTCTCTTCTAAAAATTATTTTCCATTATGGTTTATCATAGGATACTGAATACAGTTCTCTGTGCTATACAGTAGGACCTTGTTGTTTATCCATTGTATATATGTAAAAGCTTACACCTCTTAACCCCAACCTCCCACTCCATCCCTCCCCCAACCCCTCCCCCTTGGCAACCAGCAATCTGTTCTCTGTGTCCGTGATTCTGTTTCTGTTTCATAGATAGGTTCATTTGTGTCGTATTTTAGATTCCACATATGTGATATCATATAGTATTTGTCTTTCTCTTTCTGATTTACTTCACTTAGTATGATAATCTCTAGTTGCATGCATGTTGCTGCAAATGGAATTATTTTGCTCTTTTTTATGGCTATTCCATTGTGTGTGTGTGTATATATATATATATATATATATATATATATACCACATCTTCTTTATCCATTCATCTGTCGTTGGATATTTAGGTTGTTTCTTTGTCTTGACTATTGTGAATAGTGCTGCTGTGAACATAAGGGTGCATGCATCTTTTTGAACTATAGCTCTATTTTTAGTTTTCTGAGGAACCTCCATACTGTTTTCCATAGTGGCTGCACCAACTTACATTCCCACCAACAGTGTAGGGAGATTCGCTTTTCCCCACACCCTCTCCAGCATTTGTCATCTGTAGACTTTTTGATGATGGCCATTCTGACCAGTGTGAGGTGGTACCTCACTGTAGCTTTGTTTCACATTTCTCTGTTAGCGACGTGAAGCATCTTTTCACGCACACTTAAAACTCCCAGCCCAGAAGTGACACCTGTCACTTCCACTTACATTCAACCAGTAAGAACAAGTCATTCAGGCACCCCTGGCTGTACAATACTGACCACTGTAGTCCCTGATTGGGTAGCCACTTTCCTGCAACAAGTTTACACTCGGGAAGGAAGGGAACAAGTTAAAGGTCTCCGTCATTCAGATTGTGTAAGATGTAGCTTCTACCTTCAAAGAACCTTCCTCGGAGTAGAGAAAAAGGTCGACAAGGGAAATATCATGGAGGTGACGTTTGAGAAGATGATTCTTGATTGACAGACAGAACTGCCAGATAGCGTTGGTAAGAGGGGCATTCTAGATGGAGTGACTGGCACTAACAAAGCATGGAGGTGGGGAGAGAATGTTGAGTAACTAGTTTTCCTGGAACAAAGCTTAGCAAAGGAGAGAGAGAAGCTTAAAGTGTTGGTTAGGTGAACGTTATGTGAGGCCTTGAATGTTGGGAGAAAGATTTTGAATTCTGTGCTTCCATTATCATGATTATCATGCATTTTTAACACAAGGGCCCCAGAACAATGGTAGCATTAATCCCTGAAGAATAACAGTCACAGTCCAGACAATACATTCAGTATGAAAGGATTTCGTTTTTTCAGATGGTAACACTAATGACAGCATTGTATTGCATTCACAGGCTGTAATAGATTCCAACATTTTGCATTTGTTTCCATGTGTCTTGGTGTTTACGAAATGCAATCCAAACATTTCCACTTCACTCTTGCTCCTTCTCCCAGGCTTATCTCACATAGTTATCTAGAGATGCCAGGGGTAGCCTTACACACTGATAGCACACACTGGCCGTGCCTCCCCTCAGGTATGGCAGAGGACCTTCCCAGGGCTGGGAACTCTGAATGCCGACACCAAACACTGCACGTTCCAAAAATGTGACCGCCCCTCCCCTTCCACCAATGGCTCAGTTACAATATTAAGGTCAAAAGTGGTGTGTAACTTATACTGAACATTTAATGGGCATAAATGTTTGTTTTTAAAAACTCAGGTGCAAAGAGACGGGAGGGGCACATACAACAGCATTGGGGAGCCTTAGGAAAGTAGTAACTGGACTAGAAATTAAACTTTTTCTGAAAGTGTTTAGGTTTCTGACTCTAGCGTTCTGTGAATTGTGACTCTGATGTACAGCCCTCCAAATCAACAGTGGCTTTAAAATATACCCAAGTTGAACATTTAAAAAATTCTGATTGCAGGTAGGATCTGACTGTCTGCATTGTGCTGCATATATCAGTGTATTTGTTGCCTTCCCTTTTTGAAATAGGGTAGGAAGGAAAGAGACGAATTAACAGACAGATTACAGAGAGATGCTGCCTTCGTCTCTCCCACGGAAATCTTATTTGAGGCTGTTTGACCCGCCTTACCAGGTACTTTGTGGTTCTTTCAATTCCATTTAATATAATGCAGTTTTGCAAACAGTTTTTAAGCCACCGTTATCTTGGTTTAAAATAGTCTAAATAAGTAAGATATAAACTAGAGTTTAGTTGTATAGAGCTCTTAATATTATGTACTTAATCTTTTTTGCTTCATAAAATGAGACAATTATAAGCAATTGTTTTCACAATATTTTTAAAATTCACATTCATAACCATTTTCCCCCACTATAAAATTAGCCAAAAAATTTAAAAGATAATATTTGAAGTTGGTGAGGATACTGTGACATGAACATTTTCATTCACTGTTGCTGTTAATTTAAATAAGAACAAACTTTCTGGAAAGTAATTTGGCACAAATGTATCAAGGGTTGAAAATGTTCCATTTGTCTCTATTATATACACATTCATAAACAGCAAAAAGACACTCTCCCCTCAAATAAAACAAAAACCAGAAAATCCAAAGTGTTAATGGTGGTTATATCTTGGTGATAGGATAATAGGTAGTTTTACTTTGGAATTATATATATTTTTTAAATGTCTCCCTGGTGAAAAAATATTATTTTTATGATTATGGTAAAAATCCTTTCCATCATTTAAGAATATTTATAAAGAATTTTAATAAAATCAGAAGCTATTCATAATATTCAGTGAGAATACCATATTTTATAAAGAATATAATATCAACTAATCCTATATGTACATGTGCATATATGTACAAATATATAACCATTCGCCAAATAAATACTTCTGTTTTCTAAGGCCTAAAATGAGGTACAAATGAACTAAGTCTAAAACCATGTTTATTAATGTGTTAGGATTGTTGGACTATGAATCATGGATTATTTTTAATTAATTTTATTAATTTTCAGTTTTTCTGAGCTTGTATTGCTTTCATATTCAGAAAAAAACACTTAAAAATCAAATAGAAAAAAACCTTTACAGAGAATGATTATATCACTCTTTTCACTGTATGGTTTATAAATCACGTCAAGTTGTCAGCTTCCTCATTTGTAAAGTAAGGAGATTAGACTCGGTGTTTTCTAAGATATCTGCAAGGCCTAAAAGACTCAGTCTATGAAGTATACAGCCCCAATACCTAATATGAAAGCAGTGGACTGCGTCTGTTGTAAATCTGATAGGACTCCGACCTTGGGTGTCATGATATAATAAACAGAGCACAGCCTTAGCATTAAAGAAACTTGATTACAATCCTGGTTGGGTCTCATTTTCCTCACTTGAAAAGTGGGGATAATAACAAAGTCCCCAAAGGATTGAAAAGGGGTTGAAATGTGTGAAATGTGGTAACAAATCTGAAGGCCTTCGCATGTTGGCTAGCACGGAGTAGATGCTTCCTAAATGATAGTTTTCTCAATAATCCGAGACCTGATCAGTATATTTGCCAGATGGCACGGGACTGCCGTCTGCAGTCCCTGGATCTAAACTGCCATTTTGAACCCTGCAGCTGGAAGTGGAGGGTGACCTTTGTGAGGACCAAGCAATTTCAGTTTGGAGAGTCGAGACAGGGGTGCGGGTGGGACCTGAGTGCACAGCCCGGGTGACCAGGTCTTCGGGGTTCTCTAGTCCTGGGCGAGGAGAACTGGGCAGCACAGGGCACAGAGGCAAAGCCTGGCCGTGTGTTTCCCTTTGCTCCTGGCTTGCTCACCTGCCCACCAATCTTTCTTCCTCCTCCCCTCCTTTCCTTCAGAAAAAATTTAACATTATAGATTCCGTGGCAGTCTCCATGCTTGGCACCAGAGCTTGAATATTAAGTAAAATTGGCGCTGACCTCAAGGAGCTTATCGTCTCATCTGGGAGGCAGAAAATAATAAAAAAATCGCCAACCCACATGATCAGCCCTGAACACAGGGTAGACTGATGGTGACAACACAAGCGGGCTTGTTTCTAGCAGGCTTTGCCTGAGGCCTCTGAGGTCCACTTCAGCCTGAGCAAAACCTAGGGTTTCAACATGGCACCAAAATTCAAGCAGCCTTCTAATTGGTCTTATACATTCCATGATAGACCATGATAACAAAATCTATCTTTGTGGCAAGAAAGAATTTCAAAAATTCTTTGACAGAATTTACATTGCAGAGACATTTTTTGGAAATGCTATGTGGACTATTATTCTGTCACAATGGTCCGTATCGATGACATTTTAAAAAGTATGTTCACCTGTTAACTAGATTGGTTTCCATTTCTGGATATATTCCAGAATGCCTCAGATAAAATTCCTGTGTATAATTACTGCTGGCCTTATCAAGTATGATAGGTTTAGTCACTCCATGGGAAATGCAAAAGGACAATACAACAGACATCAACAAAAAGCCTTTGCTATGAAGAGTATTCACTGCTTTTAGTATCTGTTTAGTAGTGGAAATGTTTTATTAGATCCACCAATAAAAATTTGGAAGGGATAGTGGGTGGGCTACAGGACATGGTGAGAGAAGACTTCTCAAAGGTAATTCCCCCTAGGTAATTGTTCTTTCTGACAGAAGTAGATTTTGCTCCAGTGGTCAAAATGTGTTTGGGGTAGAGAGGGGGGCACCCCATCAGGAACTACACATGGAGATATCAGTAGCCCGGCTCCTCCAGTAAAGAACTTCTAGGAACTGAGCTTGCCAGTGAGAAGTGTGTGAGGTAAGGAGAGGACGGAAATGAGGCTTATGACCAGATCAGGTCAGGAAGGGTGTAGAGACCATGCTTAAGAATTAGGAACAGCCACTTGACAACAGAAAAACAAAACAAAACAAAACGCAGATTAAAAACAAAGGACTTGACATTTCTCCAAAAAAGATGTATAAATGGCCAACAAACATGAAAAGATGCTCAATTTCACTAATCACCAGGGGATGGCCACTGTAAAATAATAATAATAATAATAATAATAATAATACAGTAGCCTCTGCCAGCATCACTACTCTTGCACTTTGGGGCCATTATTAAGTAAAATAAAGGTTACTTGAGATATCATGACAGATGAGCTGATAACCAAGACGGCTGCTAAGTGACGAAGGGGTGGATTCGCTGGACAAAGGGGGGCTACACGTCCTGTGTGGGTTGGAGTGTGATGGCTCGAGATTTCATCAGGCTACTCAGAATGGCCCGCAATCTAAAACTTATGAATTGTTTATTTCTAGAATTTTTCCATGTAATATTTTTGGACCACAGCTAACTGAAACCACAGAAAGTGAAACCACAGATAAGGGGTGAGGAGACTAATGCAATAAGTGTCAGCGAAGATGTGGAAAAATTAGAACCCTTGTGCACTGTTGGGAATGTGAAATAGTATAGCCACTATGGAAGACAGTAGGGAAGTTTCTCAAAAATAGAATCATCATGTGATCCAATAATCCCACTTCTTGGTATTTATCCAAAAGAATAGAAAGCAGGATCTCGAAGAGGTATTTGTACACTTTTGCTCAAAGCAGCATTATTCACAATAGCTAAGAGATGGCAGCAACCCAAATGCCCATCAATGGATGAATGGATGAATACAATGTGATATATACATGCAGTGGAATATTATTCAGTCTTAAAAAGGAAGTCCTGTCACCTGCTACAGCATGGATGAACCTTGAGGACATTATGCTAAGTGAAATAAGCCACTCACAAGAGGACAGATGCTGCATGATTCCACTTACATGAGGTATCTAAAGTTGCTAACTCATAGAGACAAAGTAGAATAGTGATTATCAAGGACCGGGTTCAGGGGAAATGGGGGTTGTTCAATGGGTATAGGGTTTCAGTTCTGCAAGATGAAAAACTTCAAGAGATCCGTTGCACAACAATGTGCTTATAGTTAATTAACACTCCAGTGGTAAATTTTTTTTTTTTTTTTTTTTTTTTTTTTTTTGCGGTACGCGGGCCTCTCACTGTTGTGGCCTCTCCCGTTGCAGAGCACAGGCTCCGGACGCGCAGGCTCAGCGGCCATGGCTCACGGGCCCAGCCGCTCCGTGGCATGCGGGATCTTCCTGGACCGGGGCACGAACCCGTGTCCCCTGCATCGGCAGGCGGACTCTCAACCACTGCGCCACCAGGGAAGCCCCCAGTGGTAAATTTTATGTTATCTTTATTTAATTAATGAAACTTTATTATAAAGGAACATCACACGAAGTGTGGTGTCGTAAAAAAAAAACCTGGAAATTTTCCCAAAAAACTGGTAATTGTGAGTTCAGACATGTGATTAAAAGCTGCATTTGAAAATTCATAAAACTCTTCCTGACTAATTTCAAATAACTTATTGACACATCCAAGGCAACCAATAACTATGATTTGCCACTTTTAAACCACAAAAAAAAGAAAGAAAGCCAGAATTGGGAAGTCTCTTGAAGGCGGTGGGCCATTCCCTGAAGCATTTTAAAGCTGGGAGGGACAAGCCACACTTGCATTTGTCATAGCACCCTCTTGGGAATGTGTTTGATGGCTTGGTCTTGGAACGGGCTGGAGCCTGGAGAGACCAGCCGAGGGCCTGCCGTGGTCCAGATATGGGTTAATGATAGTGTGACCAGCTCAGAGAGGGACAGGAGGAGATGTGACAGCACGCGGGAGTGCAGGTGGGGCTGAACCGCTGTTGTCCTTCCGGAGGTGCGTAAGCTTCACCACGGCGCACCTGGGCAGTTCTGGGGATGGTCCAGCTGGGTGTGTTGCTAGTATTGCCTGGAGAGATCATTTGATTCCAGAGGGCTCCCTGTCAGAAATCACAGTAACTTCTTGGGACAAGGGTCCTTAGTGTGTGTGTTTCTGTGTCTTTTTTTTTTTTTTTTTTTTTTTTTTTGCGGTACGCGGGCCTCCCACCGTTGTGGCCTCTCCCATTGCGGAGCACAGGCTCCGGACGCGCAGGCTCAACAGCCATGGCTCACGGGCCCAGCCGCTCCGCGGCATGTGGGATCTTCCCAGACCGGGGCACGAACCCGTGTCCCCTGCATCGGCAGGCGGACTCTCAACCACTGCGCCACCAGGGAAGCCCCTGTGTGTGTCTTTTTCTTTTCTTCTTGTTTTTCCTTTCTTTTGTTTTTAACAGTAACATTAATTGATTCCCTTGAATACTGTCATTCATATTCCAAGTTGCAATTTTCCTAAAGCCAATTAGAGAGAGTCCTGATTCAGGCAATAATCTCTAGAAATTCAGCAACTTTCCATTGATCTTTCTGTTATCTCCATTCTATGGAATTTCCCAGCAATGATATCACTCTCCAGAAATGTATCCTAGGTGAAACCTTTTTGAATCTCCACATTTGAGAAAAACCGTTTCAGTGAATGCAATGGTTCCTTTGTACAAATACATGCGACTTCTGGAGAGAAGTGTGTCACACACAACAAGCAGGTGAGAAGGACAAGGTCACCTTGCAATTCAGGTGCTGGGGGTCAGATAGGGTACTTTCAAGTAAGGGACTCTGTCAGGCATACCACGCTCTTGGCATAATTCAAATTTTGACTCAAAATAACATAGTTCTCCATATCACTGGCTTTTGGGATTACTTGTGGACATCCCTGAATGCCAAAGGCCAAGAATGATTTCTTCTAAATTAATCATGAATGACCTTTGGTAAAATAATGCTGCTTGTTAAAATCATCTTTAATATTACAAGTTACAAATCATCAAATCTCTTGTTTTTGTCCTTTGATATTTCATTTACCATTTCCAAGCTTGGATAAGTTATAATTCCTCTAAAGATATCATAACTGTTCGTTTCTGTTTTCTGCTACTTTGCTATGACTTGATTTATATGTTTAATTGTTAAATCTATCTAAAGACTTTTAGGTATAATGTAAATTAAATTGTTTTTCAATATTGCTAGCATCAAGAAATAAATCCAGAAGGGGTTTTACTTTCCCATAAAGCAGACAATTTGCATGTTTTGTAAAGTGCTTAGCACAGTGTAAATGTGAGGTAATCTAAGCCAGAGGAAACCATTTTTTTCACTCCACCTCTCCCCTGGAAAATATTTGAAGTACAGTAGTCACATATCTAATTTTCTTTGAAGGTACTTTTGGAGAGAATCCAGGAAAAACACCCTTTGTGTAACAGCTGAATGTTTCATCTGAAAACTTGGTCCACTTAAAAACAAATTAACTACCAAGCATGTTTAAGTGTCTGTGTTAGTTACTGTGGTACAAATTATATTCAATAGAAGTTTCCTGCTGAGAAAAACCATGAAGTACATAAGATGAATGACTTCACTGTGATTATTCTCTTCAGGAGCTAGAAAATGACTACTTAGAAATATTATACATGAGGGTAATTGCTGTTGAATGGAGAAAAACTGAGGAAAATAATTTTAAGAGTGAGAAGATATTTCCTAACCATCTGCCATTTAAAAATAAGAAACAAAAAAGAAAACCTAGCATGTTTTTCAGAAAGACTTGGAATTGATGCCAAAAGGCGATACACTAGTGGGATACACACAAAAGAACTTTCCATGAAGAAATCTGAGATTACTATCTGTAAAAGGTCTTTGTAGAGCCATCACTATAACATTCAATCACTTTATTTGACATCTTTCTATAGCTGAGGTGGAAGAACACACCCAACTGAGATGTCAGTCATTGGAAGCAGGAGGTCCCAGTAGAAAGATATTTCCTCCCACCAGGGGGAAAAAAAACAGGTGGCCATGGAGAAAAGCAATCTTTTAATCTCCTGTTCAGTGCATTGAAGAAATATTAGTAAGCTAATAAAGGCCTATGTTTCTGAGCATATATGTAGACTTTATTCAGATAGCATCTTACTGATGTTCTCTTCTGTTGGAGCTGGCATTTTAGCCCCTGCAATATGCCTGTCAGAGTTCTCCAGCCCTGCCTTGGAGGAGCTCATGATCTGGATGCAGAGGAAGGAGCAGCCCCGTGAATTATTCAGTGTGACTGGTTTGCTGTTGTTCAACAATGTAGGAGTTAATAACCAGACAAGACAACAGTACAAGAGATGTGAGGCAGTATGTGATTAAGGACGCAGCTGGACGTTATCTCCCTCTCCTCTAAACTTCCAGAGCACTTTATCTGTGCCTCTTATGGCACCTCCTCTTTTATCTCTGATGTTACTGTTGTTCCTCAATTATCCCCCTACTCAGGAGAGAACAACTGGTGGGCAAGCTCCAGGGCTGATTCTTCTTTGATCCCCAGCACAGAGCCTAGCCTAGGCCTGCCTAGCATTGCTGCAGGTAAACATTTGTTATCTTAATAAAAGGAGAGACACAGACAATAAGTTTGGGTGTGAAAGGGACGGAGGGGCATGGGTTTGTGTGAAGATTCTCACGCTGTGGACAAAAATAGGTTTAAAACAAACAGTAAATGTCTGAAGCAGACATTGTTTTTACCTCTGTAGCGCCCAGTCATCTTTTTTTGTAGTAAGGACTACCTGATTTTCTTTTGGGGAACTACGACTCCCCTCTTGCATGTCCCCTTGGCCTAGACACTCACCCTCTCATGGAGACAGAACTCAGGCAGAACAAGGACAAAAATTGCCAGTGATTCATCCCAGTGGTAGCCAGTGATTCATCCCAGTGGTAGCCCGACTGGGATAATGGAGATTATCCATTTGGTTGGCCATCCTTTGGCAGATTAAAGATGGCTACCCATTCTTGGTCACTCCTCCCTTCAAATTAGGAATTTGAGAGTAACATATACACACTACTATAGACAAAATAGATAAACAACAAGAACCTACTGTATAGCACAGGGAACTATACTCAGTATTTTGTAATAACCTAAATGGGGAAAGAACCTGAAAAAGAATATATGTGTGAACCTGAAAAAGAATGTACCGAATCACTTTGCTGTACATCTGAAACTAAAACAATGTTGTAAATCAACTATACTTCAATTTAAAATTAATTAATTAATTAACTATACTTAACTATTAATTAACGATTTATTAACTATTAACTTAATTATAGTTATAGTTAACTATTTATTAACTATAACAATTAACTTAATTAACTATACTTCGATTTAAAATTAATTAATTAATTAACTAGGCTTTCTAGTTGTGGTGAGCAGGCTCTGGAGCGCTCAGACTTAGTTGCTCCGCGGCATGTGGGATCTTAGTTCCCCGACCAGGGATCAAACCCGCGTCTCCTGCATTGGGAGGCGGATTCTTAACCACTGGACCACCAGGGAAGCCCCCAAACTAGTTAGTTTTACTTTCTAAATATTCTATATCTTTCTTAAAGTTTTTTTGTCTTCTTGATCTAATAGTTTCTAATAAAGGCGTTAAAAATTTCTCACCATGATTTTGTGTTTGTAAGTATCTCCTTGTCATTCTGTCAGTTTTTGCCTCATATACTTTGTAACTTTGTTGTTGGGTACATACGAATTCATGATTATATATGATTCTTTCCTTGATTATTATGTAGCATCTCTTGTTATCTAAGTTTTTTCCTTTACATTATATTTTGTCTAATACAATAACTACTACACTGGCTTTTTGGGAGAGTATTACCTCTGTTTCTGTATTTGCCTTATACCTCTCTTTCCAAACACTCCTTCCCATCCTCGTTTCTTTTTTTTTTCTTTCAAATTTCATGTGGTTTTCTTTTAGGCATAAGTCAGTGGTTTTCACCTTGGCTGCACATTAGAAATCACCTGGGGAAAAAATTAAAATAAAATAAAATAAAAATCAACTGGGAAGTTTAAGAAAATACCTTCTGCCTATGCTCCATGCACTTTGCCTGCCCCTACAGAGAAATTAATGTGGCATTGCTTGGAGCCTGAGCATGATATTTTTTTTCCATTGTGGTAAGAAACATATAACATAAAATTGACCATTCTAATCCTTTTAAAGTACACAGTGAAGTAGTGTTAAGTATATTCACATTGTTGTGTAATGGATCTCCACTTTGCTTACACCAGCGTCATAGTGGGTAAGTATCAGCCACAGTCTGTAGGTGGCTAAACTCTTGGTCTTATGCTTTGCTATTTGAAAATGGATTCATTTTGTGTCTACATTGCAAAAGTTTAGCAGTGTAGATATCTATTTTTCCCTCAGCATTTTGAATACATTACTGGCTTCTTTGTAGCATCTAATATTTCTGATGGGAAGACTGTTGCTTAGCTGCACATAATCTGTCTTTTATCTATGATAGCTCTTAAGATTTTCTTGTGATTCTTGATGTTTTTCACTCACCCTGTAATGATTTAACTTGTATCCTTTTGGTATGTAGAACACATTTGATATGAGGATTCAACTCTTTCTCTTCATTTTCTTCTTTTGGGATCCTCACCATCTAACCTCAGTAGCCTTTAGTTATTTACCCATATTTTTCTTTTCTTTGACCATGAACTGGGTGAATTTCTCCCTCCAGTTCAGTACTCCTCTCTTCAAATATTTCCAGCCTAAAGTTCATTCTGTCTATTGATTTTTAAATTTTAATGCCTATTTTTTATTTCTATTTGTTTCTTTTTCAGATCCACCTGTTTCTTGTTTCACTATTGATTTTTTTTGGCTTCATTGTTTTTGTTCTTTTTTTTGTGTGTGTGGTATGCAGGCCTGTCACTGCTGTGGCCTCTCCCGTTGTGGAGCACAGGCTCCAGACGCACAGGCTCAGAGGCCATGGCTCACAGGCCCAGCTGCTCCGCAGCATGTGGGATCTTCCCGGACCGGGGCACGAACCTGTGTCCCCTGCATCGGCAGGCGGACTCTCAACCACTGCGCCACCAGGGAAGCCCTGTTCTTTTTTAATGGAAGGGTTATCTTCATTGATTTCTTTGAGCTTCATCAGAACATTTACTTTCCAGTTCCTTATCAAACAGTTCCAGAAAATTAATTTCATCTGAAGTGAATTCATGTTCCAACTGGAGAGGTGGGGTTCAAACTCTTCTTTGTTGTTGTTGTTAGATATTTTAATGTGGTTTTGGAATTCTATTTTGCAGAAGGCTTACTTAGTAGAAAGTTTTTTTAGTCTTTTACTTATTTCTTCTCTTTGCCTTTCCCTCCATGTTCACCCCTTCCCAACAACGTATTTTTTGGCACATAGCAACCCACTGGAGTCCCCAGGTTAGAGCTGGGTACGTAGTAGTATTTTGGTATTCCTGACTTACTTTGATATTGTATCAGTCTATGGCCATACCACCCTGAACACGCCTAATCTCATCTGATCTCGGACGCTAAGCAGGGTCGGGTCTGGTTAGCACTTGGATGGGAGGCATTGTAGACATCACAGATTTCTTCACTGCCTCAGGTTGTGTCTTTGAATTCCTGCTTCCCAACATCTGCACTTTTCTGTGAACCCATACCTCTAAGCAATGGGTGAGCCAGCTTTTTCTCTCAGTTTCATATGACTAGAGAGAGCCCCAGCCCTAATCCTTGTCCTCAGTGTTTTCTGTATGAAGCTGTACCTAAGGGAGCTGAAGCCTTGGACATAGGAATGGAAGACTGGTATGTATACAGCTGTAATTCTGCTCTCTTCACTGTGGCATTTTTTGTTTGTTTCAGTTCCATGGTGGTATTTTTATTTATTTTTTTTTAATTTGTTTATTGAGGTATAGTCACATTATATTAGTTTCAGGTGTACAACATAGTGATTCAAAACTTTTATAGATTATACTCCATTTAAAGTTTTTATATAATACTGGCTATATTCCCTGTGCTGTACACTATATCTTTGTACCTTATTTATTTTATACATAATAATTGTACTCCTTAATCCCCTACATCTACCTTGCTACAAACCCTTCCCCTCTCCCCACTAGTAACCACTAGTTTGTTCTTTATAACTGGGAGTCTTTTTCTGTTTTGCTCTATATGTTTGTTTTATTTTTAGATTCCACATACCAGTGATAACATAAAATATTTGTCTTTCTTTGTCTGACATATTTCACTAAGCATAATACCCTCCAGGCCCATCCATGTTATTGCAAAAGGCAAAATTTCATTCTTCTTTATGGCTGAGTAGTATTCCATTGTTTATATATACCACATCTTCATTATTCATTCATCTGTTGGTGGACACTTAGATTGCTTCCATGTCTTAGCTATTATAAATAATGCTGCTATGAACACTGGGGTGCATGTATCTTTTCGAATTAGTGTTTTTGTTTTTTTTAGATGTATACCCTGGAGTGGAATTGCTGGGTCATATGGTAGTTCTATTTTCAGTTTTTTGAGGAACCTCCATACTCTTTTCCCCAGTGGCTGCACTAATTTACATTCCCGCCAACAGTGTACAGGAGTTCCCTTTTTTTCAGATCCTCGCCAAAATTTATTTGTGGTCTTTTTGATGATAGACTTTCTGACAGGTGTGAGGTGATATCTCATTGTGGTTTTGACTCACATTTCTCTGATGATTAGCAATGTTGAGCATCTTTTCATGTGCCTGTTGACCATCTGTATGTCTTCTTTGGAAAAATGTCTAGTCAGGTCTTCTGCCCTTTTTAAAATTGGGTTGTTTGGTTTTTTTAATATGGAGTTGTATGAGCTGTTTATATCTTTTGGCTATTAACTCCTTATCAGTCATATCATTTGCAAATATTTTCTCCCAGTTAGTAGATTGCCTTTTTTAATTTTTTCAACAGTTTCCTTTGCTGTGCAAAAAAGATTTTGAGCTTAATTAGGTCCCATTTGTTTATTTTTTGCTTTTGTTTCCTTTTTTGAACTCAATTATATCATTTTGATTTTCCCTTTTCATATCCTATTTATTATTATTGTGTTTGGGACAGGTGTGGGCACTGAAGGTGGGAGAGTTTTATCAGAGCCTGAAGCTGCTTCACCACTTGACCAGACATCAGTCGTTTATTTTTGGGACTTATGTGATCAAATATTACTTCATACCTCTTTCGATTCCTCTTCATACTTCAAACCTCAAAGAACTCTCTCCTCCAGACACTGAATAAATATTCTACTTTGTCTGAAGATTTTACTATTTTATTTTAATCATTAGCTTTAAAATTCTACTTAGAACACATTTTATTATAAAGTATGGAACGAGGAACTTCTTAAAGAGCTAAAATCTTCTCAAAACCATTTATTGAAAAGTCCCTTCTTTTCTCATTATCATTTCCTAAAGTATTATATATAAGATTTATTTCTAAACTATCTTTTCTGTTCCATTAATTTACCTCTCTAGTCATCTTCCAATAGCATTCTGCTTTAATTATTGCAGCTTTTATATGTTTCAGTATATCAGGCAGACCTAATCCCACTGCATTATTCTTTCTTTTTACAAAATATGTTTTAATTCATGTCTCAATAAACTTTACTTCCTTTTTTTATTTAAAAAATCACATTGGAATTTTTATTAGTATTTGCATTAAACCCACATATTAATTTGAAGAAATTTTGCAGAAGTATGCATGCATTCATTTATCATTTTTTAAATCTCTCATTAAAATGTTTTTGATTTTCTTTTCATGTCATATTCATTTTTTAAGGTAATTCTAGTTTTTTAATTGCTTTCTCTCCCTTTTCCATTATTTTTAAAAATAGTAATTTGTGGTCCATAGGACAACTCTATCTTGTTGCTGCTTCCTGTGTTGGCTGGCATTTCTATCTCTTTTTTCTTACTAGTGAACACATTTAAAGGCATGAATGTAACTGATTCTGAAAGAGTTCCTTGCCCTTTTCAAAAAACTATGTTCAAGTTTTATTTGATAAGCTGATAATAGTTTTTAGTTAAGTAGTTTTTAAGTTTTTATTCCTCATTACAAAAGCTGTAACCCTTAATTACAGGAAATTATGAAAACCCAAGAGAGGGGGAAATTTCAACTTGGAGATGATGTACACGTTGCTTTATAGATGCCTTTTCTTTGAAGGTATACCTTGAAGAATAGATAATTTGACAGTGGGACTGGGGGAAAAGGAAAGATAGAAGGGCAATCCAGAGGGCAAAAAAGGTTTGGAGATAAAAATCTTCAGCATGGCTCACAGGACATTGCTGGTTTCATGGAGTTAAGGATGGACATAGATAAGACTGGAGGTGAGTTGGGATAAGATTTTGGAGATCTTGAATGTTAGGCTAAGGAATTTGGCATTTATATTCTGCAGGAAGTGAAAAAAAATCCAAGTCCCACCTTTGTCCTTAAAAAATCTCAACTTCTGGAACACACAAAATTCCTGTAAAGCTCTTTTTGTACTACAGCACATAGAAGTACAATGTTATATTTGAGAATCACTATTTGTTCATTTCCTGCAAGACATGTTTGAATGTAAAATGGGAGGAAAAGCCTTGTATTTAAGTTCCTTCCTGATTTTTTTCCCCAAAGGGAAGGGGGAAAGTTACAAATTCATCCACTGTGATTGAACACAAGCAAAACTCCACATCTGTGCCCAACTGTAAAACACAGTCACAGAAATGGCACAATAACTATGAAGTCAGAAAAAGTAGTATATTGCTGGAAGAGCAAATTTATAATCAGTAAAGATTCTTTTTAATGTTTTCTGAAACCTGAGAGGTCTGCAGTTTTGGCTGTTTGCCTAGTAAATTGAAAGGCCTTTTTTTTTTTTTAATCTGGGGTTTAACTTTTCTTGGTCTAAGGCCCAATCTATCACTAGTGGTGAGTCAGAAGGAATGCCTGAAATAGATCATGTGCAGCTTTTTACGTTCATGTCTGATCTTCCTTGGATGGCCAGAACTGTTTATTATTCATCTATTTATTTCACAAAAACCAGCCAAGTGTTCATATATTAATTGTTTGCTGAATTATATAAAAAGATTTCAACTCATCTGTCAAAAATGTGAGACAACAAATAGCATTGTGTGATGTGTATTTTGACGTGAACTTTAGGCTGGTAGTTAGAATCATAAGTACAGAAGTAGCCAAGATGTTTTCTTTTCCCTTTTCCTTGACTGGGAAGAACTGCCCAGTGAATGCTATTAGCCAATGAAGAAAGTTCTGATAAAGATATTTTTTCAAAATAGTAATAGAAAGTAAAAACACTTACTTACAGAAAGTGATCATCATAAACTAGAAAGACAGAATTACACATGAAATAGTGATATCCATCTTTGGGCGTAAGATAGAATAACAGAAGCCCCCTCTCCAGAACCCTTAAAAGAATGAAAAATGTCAGCCAGTAAATAATGCGCTAGTGGTGTGCAAACTAAGGCGGACCACAGATTCTGAAGAATATCCTGAGGTAGAATGAGAGGGTTTTCCCACTTCTCACTTCTACCCTACCCTCTGTAGACCATCATGGCCTCTGGAGCACTCTTTAGAGGTGCCATTTGTGTTTCTGTAAGAGCTTCTATTGTCCATACACACAGGTACCAAATCAAGAGAGCATGAGAAGAAGCTGGGCAGGAAGAGTCCAGGAAAAATTGTTGCTAAAGTTATCATTGACACCAGCCCAAAGAGAATACGTAAAGACCCCTTGCCCTAGATGTGTTTGTAGGAAGTAAGTTGGTATTGCTCTAAACTAAAGAAACGGATGGGACTCTGGAACATTTCCTCCCTGGAGCTCCTGGACATGCTTTATCTTTTCATCATTGCCGTATATCTCCCCTCAACCATTCTTCAGTGCTGGATTAGAAAGTAGCTAAAGACAGTTCTTAAAGTAGATTGGTGATTGCCAGGGGCTGGGAGATAGGGGAAATGGGGAGATGTTGGCCAAAGGATACAAACTTCCAGTTATAGGTGAATAAGTTCTGGGGAGCTAATGTCCCAGTTAGCAATACTGTATTGTGTACTTGAAAATTGATAAGAGAGTAGATCTTAAATGTTTGCACACCAAATAAATGGTAATCATGTTAGGCGGTGGATGTGTTAATTAACCTTATTATGGTAATCATTTTGCAATATATATGTATGTATATCATATCATCATATTGTACACAAACTAGCACAATGTTATATGTTAATTATATCTCAATAAAGCTAAAAAAAAGACACGGCTGTCAATTTCTTATGGTCTTGTGGAGATTCATTTATTCATTCAATGTATATGCAGCACCTGTGTGCCATGAATATACGACCAGAAGAGTTTGCCAAATGAGTGGCGCAGCTACTATATGCAATGGGATTTAGGAAGCTATCTTTATAAGCCGATGGCCTGGGAAGGCTTTACCAAAGGACTCATGATTTGACTGGGACTTGTGGAATGGGTAGGGTTTGAACTGGAAGAGAAGGAGAAAGTTATAGCTGGAAGTGTGGAGGCATGAGTAGGAGACCTGAGAGAACTCAAGCAAGGAAGTGAGGTTTAGGCCAGGTTAGGAATACCTGGGAGTTAAGAAATATGGGAGGAAAGGGAAAGTGTGGTAGGCAGAATAATGCATGCTGACCCCAGAGATATCCATGACCAAATATGTCAACTTATATGGCAAAAGGGACTTTGCAGATGTGAGTTACAGATCTTGAGATGGGGAGTTTATCCTGGATTATCTGGGTGGGCACAATGGAATCACAAGGGTCCTTAGATATAAGAGGAAGGCAAGAGGGTCAAAGAAGGAGATGTGACCACGGAAGCAGAGCTTGGAGGGATGGAAAGAAGGGGGCCACGAGCCGTGAACGGCAGGCAGCCTCCAGAAGCTGAAAAGGCCAGGAAATTGATTCTCCCCTGGAGCCTCCAGAGGGAATACAGTCCTGCCAACACCTTGATCTTAGCCCAGTGAGACCCATGTTAGACTTCTAACCCTCACAACTGTAAGCTATGACAGTGTGCTGTTTCAGACCACTGTGTGTGGTAATTTGTTACAGCAATGACAGGAAACTAACATAAAAGAAAAGTAACGTTAAAGAATTAATGTAAAGCACTTCACATTAATCCTTTAAAAAATATTCACAGGGGCTTCCCTGGTGGCGCAGTGATTGGGAGTCTGCCTGCTGATGCAGAGGACACGGGTGCGCGCCCCGGTCCAGGGGGGTTCCACATGCCGTGGAGCAGCTGGGCCCGTGAGCCATGGCCGCTGAGCCTGTGCGTCCAGAGCCTGTGCTCCGCAACGGGAGAGGCCACAACGGTGAGAGGCCTGCGTACCGCAAAAAAAAAAAATATATATATATATATATATATATGTGTGTGTGTGTGTGTGTGTGTGTGTGTATATATATATATATATATATATATATATATATATATATATTCACAATATTGTAACAAAGCTGGAACTACTCTTACAGCCATTTTACCAGGAAGAAAGTGAGGCTTGGAGAGGTGAAATTGCCCAGGGCCTCACACATAGTAAACTGCAACTTCTCCCTGTAGTGGATCCTGAGTGGGGAAAGGGAGTTTGTCCAGAGGTAGGGCAAAAAGAAGTGAGGGGGGAAAAGTGCCAAAGAGAGATAGAAGGACAAAGAAAAGTGTGTGTGTCTGTGTGTGTCTCTGTATGTCTGTGTGTGTCTGTGTCTGTTGCGAGGGTGTCAATAAAGATAAACTTGGTTTACTTCTATCAATACTTCGGCTATGACCACCAGGCTCAGTTGAGTCCCCACCTCGGTTGTTTTTAATAAAGGGGCCAGCCAAACGTTTTTCCCATTGATTTGATCTAATCACTTTTCTTTCCAAATGTTAAAATTTGAATTTCCATTTCTTTTAAACAAATCTGTAGAATCATTTAAAATGAAAATTCTTTTTTCACTGTGGATATCCTGCACCATGTTAAAAATGGATCATTAAAACAAAAATTTTATGCTATCTGAATTATATCTCAATTTTTTTAAAATGTAGACTATGTAGTTAAGATCCCTAGAAGGAATTAAAGTAAATGTTAAAATTTAACCTAAAATCAAAAGCTAGAGTCACTTTTTAACCAAAGGTTACCTCCTACACAGCATGTCAAGTGAAAATTATCCTGGAAAAGGTGTTGAATTGCCCAGAGTACAGCAATAATCAGGATTAGTCTAGTCTTTACCATTTCTTAGTGAATTCAGTGCAGCCAGTTCTTCCTACAGCATTGGAGTCCATCACCGTTTCTATTGTTAGGCAACAGATGAGGTTGTTGGCTTGCATTTCAGCTCTAGGTTGTAGGAAAAATACAATTTGAGTGTGCACAATTGACTTGGCAGAAATTAAAGACATATATGTGCAATTTCTCTGTATGATTCAATTCTACTCTCTACTTCATATGATTTCATTTAATCCCTTTCCTCACTTCTATTTATAATTAATTTCTACTATCTAGTCCTAGTGAACCATAACATTCCTTCTGTACGTAAAACATGCCCCTGCAAAAACACAAAATCATAGTTCTTCCACATAGATATACATAACCTTAATATTTTCATATATTTCTTTATAATCATTTTTCCATATTTTTAAACACACTTGAGATCATCATGTACAAATTGTTACACATTTTCAATGTTTTTAGTTTTCTGATATTATAGCTAATGCTGCAGTGGACATATATGAACACACTTCTTGGCCTTTCTGACTGTACTTGTTCATTCTTTAAAATTTTGAAATAACAGGTTTAAATTTTGAAACAATTACAGAAGAATTGAAAGTACAATTCAAAGAATTTTATTTTCTTTAGTCATTTGAGAGTAAGTTATCAATGCCACATCACCCCTGAATATTTCTCTGTGTGCTTTCCTACAAATAACACTCTCCCACTTAACCATAGAATAACAACCCGAATCCAGAACTTAACATTGATACACTACTACCGTCTAATAATTTATAGTCCCATTCAAGTTTGGCCAATTGTTCCAATAATTCCTTTATAGCAAAAGCATCCAATTCAGACTCAGGTATTATATGCAGTTGTCATGTCTCTGTATAGTTTCCTATATATTGGAACATTGGTTCAGCCTTTTCTTGATCTCGTGGTCTTGACACTCTGGAAGAGTACAGGCCTGTTATTTTTTTATTTTATCAACTTGGGTTTAATTTATATTTCCTCATGATTAAGCTGAAATTTATTATGAATATTTGGCAAGAAAAACAGAACTAATGCTGAGTTTTCCTCTTTGCAGTCTACCAGGTCGTATGTGATTTAATTTGTCCTGTTACTGATGATGTTCACTTTGACCATTTGATTAAGGTGGTGTCTGCCAGGCTTCTTCATTGTAAAATTACTCTTTTCCCCTTTGTAATTAATAAATACTTTGTGGGGAGGTACTTTGGAACTATGAAAATGTTCTATTTCTCATCAAACTTTTAATTTATTCACTCATTCATTTAGATCAGTATGGACTCATGGATTCATGTTTTATTCATGGATTATAATCCATTGTTATCATTATTTATGTCCATGTTCAGTTTGTCCCCGATTTGGCAACTGGGAGCCTATTCAAGTTGGCTTCTGTGTCCTTTTGACATGTCTTCTTTATTTTTTGAAAACCTCTTTGTTTTCTGGTACAACAAAATATTCTAGGATTGCCTTTTACTTTTCTTGCACTGGCCCTGGAATCAGCCACTTCTCCAAGGAAACTTGATTCCCTTTAGTGGAAAATGGTATTTAGAATCCAAGACCTGGGTGCTAGATGTATTCATTGCTGTTGGGATGTTGCTGGCCAGTAGACAGCATACAGGTATACCCACAGGCAGACATTTCCATCTAGAATTATTTCTCTAGTTATATATTAAAAAGTATAAGTTCACACTGACACACCTAATTCCAATCCAATATCTTTTTATATTGTTCTCCATTAGGAAAAACCAGGCTTCTATTATCTTTAAAACATTTGCTTAATTTTCTATATATAACTAACTGTAAGTGGATTGAATGGTGGTCCCCAAAATTATATGTCCACATCCTAGCCCCTGGAACCTATAAATGTGACCTTACTTGAAAAAGGGGGCTTTGCAGATGTAATTAAAATCTCAAGGTGGGATCATCTTGGATTATCTGGGTGGAACTTAAATCCAATGGCAGGTGTCTTTATAAAAAACACACAGAGAAGAGAGCCACACAGGGAGAAGAGGGGAAGGCCATACAAGGACAGAGGCAGAGATTGGACTTCTGCAGCCACAAGCCATCTGACGCTGGAAGGATTCTCCCCTAGAGCCTTTGGAGCTAGCACCGCCCTGCAGACACCTTGATTTTCTAAGAACCTCACGCCTCCTCTGCTGCCCCATCTCCCATGCTAGTGCCCTCTTTCTCTGCTCCAGCTCTGACTCCCCAGCTCAAGCCACTTCCCAACTTCCTCATGGATACCCTTCTCACCCACTGGAACTCCACACCCAAAAGCAGGCCACCCTCTGTGTGGATGTCCTCCTCATAATGTTGCCAGATAAAATACAGGGTGTCCAGTTAAATTTGAATTTCAGATAAACTACATACAATTCATGCAAGATTTGAGACATATTTATACTAAGAAATTATTCATTGTTTATCTGAAATTCAAATTTAATAGGATGTCAGGTTTTGTTTTATTGGCTTTTTTTTCCCTTGGCTAAATCTGGCAACCCTACCTCCTTACCCTACTTAGGCTAAGACCTCCACCTCCATGGAATGGCCTCTGTACTCCACTGGGGCTCTGCATTTGCACAGGGCTGCCCCTCTGATGGGCATCCTTTCCTCTCTGCTCCGACTCTGGTGCCCCATGCCGGGCCATCATGGCTCCCCGCACTCCACCCCTACTACCACAGACAAATGCCTTGCTTTGTCCCACCTAATAGCTTTAGGACTGAATTGTTTAGGAAGAGAAGAGAAAGGAAGGGAAGTGAAGGGAATAGAAGAGGAAGAGAAGTCTGATTATACTTTTCAGTCTGCTTCATATTCTCCCTAAAACAGAACACTTTTTATGTGAAGAAATGGGCTGTATTAGGGTTCTCCAGAGAAACAGAACCAATAGGATGGATGGATGGATGGATGGATACATGGATGGTTAGATAGATAGATAGATAGATAGATAATAGATATACTGAAGATATTTATTATATGAATTGGCTCACACAGTTTTGGTGGCTGAGAAGTCCCACAATCTGTCCTCTGCAAGCTGGAGAACCAGGAAAGCTGGTGGAATAATTCAGTTTGAGTCCAAAGGCCTGCAAAGTGGAGGGGGGTGTGGGTGAGATGGGAGGGTAGGAGTGGGCACTGCTGTAACTCCTGGAGTGTGAAGGCCCAAGAAGCAGGAGATTTAATGTCTGGGGACAGGAGAAGATGGGCATTCAAGCTCAAGAAGAGAAAGCCGAGATTTTGCCCTTCCTTGGCCTTTTTTATCCTGTTCGGACCCTCAGTGGATTGGATGATGCCCACCCACAATGGTGAGGGCAGATCTTTACTCAATCTACTCAACCAAATGCTAATGTCTTTCAGAGACATTCTCACAGACACACCCAGAAATAGTGTTTTACCAGCTACCTAGGCATCCATTAGCCCAGTCTAACATTTTATGATCTAACATAAAATTAATCATCACATTGCCTACGTGAAGAATTGATAGCCCTTTGTCAGTCACTAAACGGAAAATAAATTGTGTTTTTTAAGGATTACTTGAGGATAGTGAGATTTAAAAAGACTCAAATGCTAGGAGAAATAGCATTTGAAGGGTGTCCAGTGTCTTATCTTTTGATCTCCTCATCATTTTTCAGGTGCTGTCTTTGTTGATGCCTCTCATCTCTTTATTTTGTGTCTACTCTGGATTTTTATGAGATTTCTGAATAAGAACCCATAAGCACCAAACTCTAAATTTCCCACTTTTTCTCACAACTGTCATTGTCTCAGCCTCAACCAATCCTTTGATTTTAAACAAAAAGTGGGGAAGATTTAAAAGAGTTCTAGCAAGCAAAATGAAAATAAATAAGGAAACACAAGCTTTAAATGATACATTAAACAAGATGGACTTAATTGATATTTATAGGACATTCTATCCAAGAACAACAGAATACACTTTCTCCTCAAGTGCTCATGGAACATTCTCCAGGATAGATCATATCTTGGGTCACAAATCAAGCCTTGCTAAATTTAAGAAAACTGCAATCATACCAAGTATCTTTTCCGACCACAACGCTATGAGACTAGATGTCAATTACAGGAAAAAGTCTGTAAAAAATACAAACACAGGCTTCCCTGGTGGAGCAGTGGTTGAGAGTCCACCTGCTGATGCAGGGGACACGGGTTCATGCCCTCGTCCGGGAAGATCCCACATGCCACCGAGCGGCTGGGCCTGTGAGCCATGGCCGCTGAGCCGGCGTGTCCGGAGCCTGAGCTCTGCAACAGGAGAGGCCACAACAGTGAGAGGCCCGCGTACCGCCAAAAGAAAAAAAAAAACTCATGGAAGCTAAACAATACACTACTAAATAACCAAGAGATCACTGAAGAAATCAAAAAGGAAATCAAAAAACACCTAGAAACAAATTACAATGAAAACAAGACAACCCAAAACCTATGGGATGCAGCAAAAGCAGTTCTAAGAGGGAAGTATATACCAATACAATCCTACCTCAAGAAACAAGAAACATCTCAAATAAACAACCTAACCTTACACCTAAAGCAATTAGAGAAAGAAGAACAAAAAAACCCCCAAAGTTAGCAGAAGGAAAGAAATCATAAAGATCAGATCAGAAATAAATGAAAAAGAAATGAAGGAAAAAATAGCAAAGATCAATAAAACTAAAGGTGGTTCTTTGAGAAGATAAACAAAATTAATAAACCATTAGCCAGACTCATCAAGAAAAAAGGGGAGAAGACTCACATCAATAGAATTAGAAATGAAAAGGAGAAGTAACAACTGACACTGCAGAAATACAAAGGATCATGAGAGATTACTACAAGCAACTATATGCCAATAAAATGGACAACCTGGAAGAAATGGACAAATTCTTAGAAAAGCACAACCTTCTGGAACTGAACCAGGAAGAAATAGAAAATATAAACAGACCAATATATAATTGAAACTGTGATTTAAAATCTTCCAACAAAGAAAAGCCCAGGACCAGATGGCTTCACAGGTGAATTCTATCAAACATTTAGAGAAGAGCTAACACCTATCCTTCTCAAACTCTTCCAAAATATAGCAGAGGAAGGAACCCTCCCAAATTCATTCTACGAGGCCACCATCACCCTGATACCAAAAGCAGACAAACATGTCACAAAGAAAGAAAACTACAGGCCAATATCACTGATGAACATAGATGTAAAAATCCTCAGCAAAATACTAACAGAATCCAACAGCACATTAAAAGGATCATACACCATGATCAAGTGGGGTTTATCCCAGGAATGCAAGGATTTTTCAATATACTCAAATCAATCAATGTGATAAACTATATTAACAAATTGAAGGATAAAAACCATATGATCATCTCAATAGATGCAGAAAAAGCTTTTGACACCCATCAACACCCATTTATGAAAAAACTCTCCAGAAAGTAGGCATAGAGGGAACTTACCTCAACATAATAAAGGCCATATATGACAAACCCACAGCCAACATTGTTCTCAATGGTGAAAAACTGAAACCATTTCATCTAAGATCAGGAACAAGACAACGTTTTCCACTCTCACAACTATTATTCAACATTGTTTTGGAAGTTTTAGCCACAGCAGTCAGAGAAGAGAAAGAAAAAAAAGGAATCCAAATCGGAAAAGAAAGCTGTCACTGTTTGCAGATGACATGATGCTATACCTAGAGAATCCTAAAGATGCTACCAGAAAACTACTAGAGCTAATCAATGAATTTGGCAAAGTAGCAGGATACAAAATTAATGCACAGAAATCTCTTGCATTCCTATACACTAATGATGAAAAATCTGAAAGAGAAATTAAGGAAACACTCCCATTTACCACTGCAACAAAAAAAAATAAAATATCTAGGAATAAACCTACCTAAGGAGACAAAAGACCTGTATGTAGAAAACTATAAGACACTGATGAAAGAAATTAAAGATGATAAAAACAGATGGAGAGATATACCATGTTCTTGGATTGGAAGAATCAACATTGTGAAAATGACTATACTACCCAAAGCAATCTACAGATTCAATGCAATCCCTATCAAACTACCAATGGCAGTTTTCACAGAACTAGAGCAAAAAATTTCACAATTTGTATGAAACACAAAAGAGCCTGAATAGCCAAAGCAATCTTGAGAAAGAGAAACGGAGCTAGAGGAATCAGGCTCCCGGATTTCAGACTATACTTAAAAAGCTACAGTAATCAAGACAGTATGGTACGGGCACAAAAACAGAAATATAGATCAATGGAACAAGGTAGAAAGCCCAGAGATAGACCCACACACATATGGTCACCTTATTTTTGATAAAGGAGGCAAGAATATACAATGGAGAAAAGACAGCCTCTTCGATAAGTGGTGCTGGGAAAACTGGACAGCTACATGTAAAAGAATGAAATTAGAACACTCCCTAACACCATACACAAAAATAAACTCAAAATGGATTAAAGACCTAAATGTAAGGCCAGACACTATAAAATTCTCTGAGGAAAACATAGGAAGAACACTCTACGACATAAATCACAGCAAGATCCTTTTTGACCCACTTCCTAGAGAAATGGAAATACAAACAAAAATAAACAAATGGGACCTAGTGAAACTTAAAAGCTTTTGCACAGCAAAGGAAACTATAAACAAGACGAAGAGGCAACCCTCAGAATGGGAGAAAATATTTGCAAATGAAGCAACTGACAAAGGATTAATCTCCAAAATTTACAAGCAGCTCATGCAGGTCAATATCAAAAAAGCAGACAACCCAATCCCAAAGTGGGCAGAAGACCTAAATAGACATTTCTCACAAGAAGATATACAGATTGCCAACAAACACATGAAAAGATGCTCAACCTCACTAATCATTACAGAAATGCAAATCAAAACTACAATGAGATATCACCTCACACCAGTCAGAATGGCCATCATCAAAAAATCTAGAAACAATAAATGCTGGAGAGGGTGTGGAGAAAAGGGAACCCTCTTGCACTGTTGGTGGGAATGTAAATTGATGCAGCCACTATGGAGAACAGTATGGAGGTTCCTGAAAAAACTAAAAATAGAACTACCCTACGACCCAGCAATCCCACTACTGGGCATATACCCTGAGAAAACCATAATTCAAAAAGAGTCATGTAGCACAATATTCATTGCAGCTCTATTTGCAATAGCCAGGACATGGAAGCAACCTAAGTGTCCATCGACAGATGAATGGATAAAGAAGATGTGGAACATATATACAATGGAATATTACTCAGCCATAGAAATGAATGAATTTTGAGTTATTTGTAGTGAGGTGGATGGACCTAGAGTCTGTCATACAGAGTGAAGTAAGTCAGAAAGAGGAAAACAAATACTGTATGCTAACACATATATATGGAATCTAAAAAAAAAAAAAGGTTCTGAAGAACCTAGGGGCAGGACAGGTATAAAGACGCAGACGTAGAGAATGGACTTGAGGACACGGACGGGGGAAGGGTAAGCTGGGACGAAGTGAGAGAGTGGCATGGACATATATACACTACCAAACGTAAAATAGATAGCTAGTGGGAAGCAGCCGCATAGCACAGGGAGATCAGGTCGGTGCTTTGTGACCACCTAGAGGGGTGGGAGAGGGAGGGGGGGAGGGAGACGCAAGAGGGAGGAGATATGGGGATATATGTATATGTATAGCTGATTCACTTTGTTATAAAGCAGAAACTAACACACCATTGTAAAGCAATTATACTCCAATAAAGATGTTAAAAATAAAATAAAATTTAAAAATTAAAAATAAAAAGATAAAAGAGATCCAGTATATCTGCTAAATACTGAAAATAAATCAATAATCCCACACATAGTTATTCTTTCTGCCAAGTTCAGTTCTCTTCTTTAGTCTACCCCAGACCATCCTTACCAACATTATATGCCAGCCACTCATCAGAGTCATGACCTTGGATATCTGCTTTTCTATTCTTTTTTAAACTTTTATTTTATTGGGGAACAGCTGATGAGGAGAAAGCCGGCCAGTGATGTGGGACGGTAAGAGAACCCCTGATGGCATGACATCGGGCCCCCGAGCGTGGTGGGAGCCTTGAAGAAGCCTCATCCCATGCCTCTGAGGCGACTCTTTCACAACTGCCACAAGTCCCAAGTACCAAAGAGATGGATGAAAGTGTTTCTGAGTTTTTCAGGAGGACCATCTTGAAAATTCCAATGACTGAAATGATGACAATACTGAAAACCTGGAATTTTTTGTCTGAAAATCAACTGCAGACTGTAAACTTCCGGCAGAGAAAGGAATCTCTTGTTCAGGACTTGGTTCTGCTTTGTGAGAAGAATCATGCAAGTCTCAATGATGCAGCCCTTTTAGACATCATTTATACTCAATTTCATCGGCATCAGAAAGTTTCGGATGTTTTTCAGATGAGTAAAGGACCAGATAAAGACATTGACCTTTTTGATATGGAACAATTCAAAATTCTTAAGAAAAATTCCTCAGAGAGCTTTAAAAAATGTGACGGTCAGCTTCAGAGATGCCGAGGAGAATGCAGTATGGATTCAAATTGCCTGGGGAACACAGTATAGAAAGCCAAACCAGTACAAACCTGCTTACGTGGTGTATTATTCCCAAACTCCATATGCCTTCACTTCTTCCTCCTAACTGAAAAGCAATCTACCCCTTCTGGGTCAGGCACTGACAATTGCTAGCAAACACCATCAGATTGTGAAAATGGACCTCAGAAGCCAGTATCTGGACGCTCTTAAGGCTAATGTTTTTAAACTGTATAATCAGACCTTTGAAACTCACAACTCTACTACACCTCTACAAGAAAGAAGCCTTGAGCTAGATATAAATATGGATTCAAGGATCATTCATGAAAACAAAATAGAAAAAGAGAGAGTCCAGAGAGTGACTCAAGAAATCTTTGGGGACTATCCACAACCAAAACTAGAATTTGCACAATATAAGCTTGAAACGAAATTCAAAAGTGACCTAAATGGGGGCATCCTGGCTGAGAGAGAAGAACCCCTCCGGTGCCTGGTTAAGTTCTCTAGCCCCCATCTTCTGGAAGCACTGAAATCCTTAGCACCAGCCGGTATTGCAGATGCACAACTTTCTCCATTGCTCACTTGCATACCCAATAAGGGAATGAATTATTTTAAAATTAGAGATAAAGAAGATGTATGTGGTTTTGTAAGCACAGCATCCTTGACTGTATTGCATATGCATTTTAGTTAATGACTAGCTGGAGAGCTTCTAGCTGCAAACTTGTTTTAGAGATTAATCCTTGATATTGATGATTGAGAAGTGTTCAGTATAATTCTTGGGACTGATTCTTTCCTCCTCTTGCAAAGCATAGCAGTTGTGGGACTTTAAGATGTGACAGGATGTCTTTTTTCTCACTCCTATCTCTCCTCAGTCCTGGAGAGGTCTGGTTCCAGTTGCTAGTTTCCAGGGATTTTCTCTTAAGCCTTGGATCACAGAAAGAAGCACCAAGAAACTATACCCAACTCAAAACTTTCTAGGAGAGGGCTTACCCTGGTGGCACAGTGGTTGAGAGTCCGCCTGCCAATACAGGGGACACGGGTTCGTGCCCTGGTCCGGGAAGATCCCGCATGCCGCGGAACGGCTGGGCCTGTGAGCCATGGCTGCTGAGCCTGCGCGTCCGGAGCCCGTGCTCCACAACGGGAGAGGCCACAACAGTGAGAGGCCCGCGTACCAAAAAAAAAAAAAAAACTTGCTAGGAGAATCATAAAATTGGTCCATTCAAAAGGTAGAATTGGGCCCATTAAGTTATTATTGCAGGAAGTAGCCTATCAGTTGATTCAGCTATATAAACTAATGATTTCATTGTAAATATGATACTTCTTATAATCTATTTTATCATACATATGGCATTTGAACTGACTGATAATAACAGGTTTGTGAATAAAGATATTTGAAAATGAGTAACAAAAAAAACAAAAATAAACAATAACATTTATTTTATTGAAGTATAGTTGATTTATAATGCTGTGTTAATTTCTGCTGTACAGCAAAGTGATTCAGTTATACATATATATATTCCTTTCCATATTCTTTCCCATTATGGTTTATCACAGGATATTGACCATAGTTCCCTGTGCTCTACAGTTGGACCTTGTTGTTTATCCATTCTATATATAATAGTTTGCATCTGCTAATCCCAAACTCCCAGTCCATTTCTTCCCCACTCCCCCTCCCCTTTGGCAACCACAAGTCTGTTCTCTATGTCTGTGAGTCTGTTTCTGGGAGATCTGTTTTTCTCACGTTCTCTGCAGACTAATGCTGCACCACTGTTTCTGTGCCCAGGCACGGGGCGGAGCCGAGCACCAGGCCTCTCTCCTCTCTGTCCACCTTCTGTCCCTGCCACAGGTGTTTTCATCTTTGCCCCACAGACTTGTAGCTCCCAGCCCTTCCCTTTCATCTCCCTGCTGTTTCCTGCTTCTCACTTACAAAAGTGTGACACTGGACAGACAGATCCTCCTCTTCAGGCTGAAGCAACGTAAGGAGACTTCACGGCCTTGTCATCACCTAGTTAGCCCTTCTGACATCCATATCACTTTTATAAATGTACGGGGCAAAAATCAGAACTCAAGCAGCGTCTGGGCCTAAAATAATGACCAAATTAGAAACTGTAATTTAGGGAAGCAGCTCGATTTCCTAAGTGCTCTCTAATTATGTTTTTTCATCTACTGTCCAACCAACGGCAGCCATAAATTGAAGTGCTGTGGTTAGAGAGCACATTTCTGATCAAATAAATCACAAATCTAAGTCAGTCAGTCAAGGCATAACATGCTCTTTTCTCTTTTTACAGTCATAGGCAGCAATAAATGACAAAGGCTTGCACGCAATAAAGCTGTTATCAGACTGTGAGAAAAAAAAATCCCATACATTAGTGGTTACATTATAGCTACACCAAGCTAATAAATTCAGATGCCTTTTACATGCTAGAATATTTTCCCATCACAAATGAGGTACCAAGTCATGTTTGTCTTTCCAAAGATTTGTCACAGTCATTCCTACCATTCCTGCGTGAATCATCCGGGCTCATCTGTTAAGACTTAGAAGATTGTGGCCAATGGTCAATACAATTGAAGTGATAAATGTGCAGTTGGCTCATGTGAAAGCCCGTGTGGGTTTGTTTCAGGAGTAACTGGGGGAAGATTTATGGTGGGAGGGCAGTGATATGCGTGGGAATTTCAGTAAGTGGTGGAGCTGAGATACAGAGGGATCAGAATGAGAGGGTGAGACCCAACGATTGAGCTAAGAGAAGCAAAGTTTAGAAAGAACCAGTGAATCAAGATCATGGCTGCAAAGGGAAACTTGAGTCAAGGAAGGTTTCAGGTCAGTGCTAACCCAGATGCCCCAGGTTTGCCCAAGGGACACCTGAGAGCCTTTAGCACTGACAGCTTCTGCTGTGAGATGAGTAATAACTCCCTCTCCTTTTCTTAGAGGACTCTCTTAAAGCCAATGAAATGATGGGTGACAAAAAAGCTTACAAAAATCTTGGTGATGTCCTACACAACTGGAAACAAATGTTATGTCTTTTTTAAAAAGATAATTCCTACCATTACTCTCTTTTGAGGTATCATATAATTAAGGAAAACTCATTTTAGTGATGTAGCTAAAAATCAGAACCTACCAATCAGTTGCCTTTGGGTTGTGCTTATCTGTATCCAGACCTCTCCTTAAATTTTTCATCAACAGTAAGGAGAACGTGGGTGCAAATGGCAGAGATCTCAGGAGCAAGAGTGGCCACTGGCATGGACAAGAGGCAAAAGGTGAGAGGTGCCCCATTAAGGTAGCTTTCATTTTTCCTCTATTGAGCTCTTTGCCTAAGTTCAGGACTGGACTTGCTGTGAGGGGAAAAGCCCACATCATTTCCCTATTATGGTAACTGAGCAACTACAGCACATACTTTATCAATTATGTTTCATTTGGGTGAAACTTCACTTTGGAATTTATCATAAGAAAAATCTTGGGAAAGATGCAGACAGTAAATCTAGTTTTCTTCTTGTCGTTATGTTTATTTTTAAAGAATTAATTTGATCATAGTTTGGTGTTGAGGATGTCTTCAGATGATGCCTAAAAAGGTGGTGAACACAGTCCAGAGTAACTTCTTAGCTTTTTTGTCCACCTCAACATACACAAAAGATGACATTCTTAGAGCATTTCTACCTACTAAAGAATTTAAGGAAATGAAGGTCATGTTATCATACAGGAAGAGTCTTGAATTTGTTTTAAAAGGTGAAAAATGGAAAAAGTTAGATGCTCTAACTGTTGTTAATGGCTAATCTCTTGTGACTCCCTCAAAATGGATGGCAACACACGAGGTGTGCTAATAATATACTCTGAGACGCTCTTGTCCAAAAACCCTCTTGAGGACTTGAGATCCAGCTGAGACAACTCTTCCCACTCCAGAGTTCCAAGAATTCCACAGAACTCCTGTCACTCCAAACCATAGGATTTCTGGATAAGATGCAAAAACTTTAAAAATATATATATAGCTTGAAAGGAAATACCTAGGCACCAGAACAGAAGATGGAACTCAAAACTAGAGCAATATGTGTATGAGATGACATCAAAGTCCTGGGGACACTGGGCCCAGTCACAGGCTGTGTATGGCTGTGTATCCATATAGGGATGAAGGCCATGACTGAGGGCTCACACCAGGTGGGGAACTAGAACCAAGACCTCTGCTTCAGAGCAGAGTCCTGGAGGTCTGGCCTACTATGAAGAGAGCATTAGACGCACCACACTGGTTGCATAAAGGAAGCTTGTGCCCTTGGCACTTTGTGCATAAGAAGGAGTCTCCTCTGAGAAATTAAAACTCCATGCAGGGGTTTCCCTGTTGATGCAGTGGTTGAGAATCCGCCTGCCAATGCAGGGGACATGGGTTCGATCCCTGGTCTGGGAAGATCCCACATGCCGTGGAGCACCTAAGCCCGTGTGCCACAACTACTGAGCCTGTGCTCTAGAACCCGTGCTCCACAACAAGAGAAGCCACCGCAGTGAGAAGCCCACGCACTGCAACAAAGAGTAGCCCCCGCTCGCCACAACTAGAGAAAGCCCATGTGCAGCAATGAAGACCCAACACAGCCAAAAATAAATAAATAAATAAAATAAATTTCTAAAAAAAAAAAAAAAACCTATGCAGAGGTTTAAGATCTGAATTAATACCATCTGCATGGTATGAGAATCCCAAGCCCAGAAATTAGTATGAAAATGGGTCCTGAATGGGGTGGAATCCCCAAGAGCTGGGCTGGAAGCAAACACAAAATCTTTCTTTGAGAACACTTTTATAATGCAAAGCACCTGGAATATCTAAAGAAACAATGTACCTGCTAAAGATATACTCACACTTAAAAATTACAGACTACGTGAGGAAATGATCCACCATGAGGGAGAGTCGGGAGACAATAAATGAGAGAATTAGCACCCCAGGAACTTGAGATAATACAGAATAAAATAAAACAAGAGACAATAAAATAAGAAAATGCAAGGAAGAGAAAATGAAACGAATAGATTATTTAGTAAAAGAAAGATGTTAGAATGTGATATAAGTGCACATATTCCCACAAAGTCGCTGAGTCATAATGGATCCAAATAGAAACCAAAAAATTGAAGGTAAACTTGACATTTTTTGATTGTTATACTTTGGAACAGATTACCTGCAGGGATAATGGAAACTCAGTTATGTGACTCTCATAGCATTATAATGAAAACCATCTGATGGGTTTAGTTTATATTATAAGTGCATAAACTTTTCATTGATTTTGAGCTGCTACATGAATAAATTCTCTTCCATAGAAACATTTTTCTAGTTTTGAACTCTTTTATCATCATCAAAATAATGCATCTTTATTATTTAAGACGAATTCTGAAATACGGTAAAGAGGCAAAAAAAACCTCAATAGTCTCACTACCCTGAAACACTATTAACATTTTAGTATATTCCCTTCCAGTTCTTCTTTCTGTGCACTGTGTCCTTACAGAGCTAAACTTGTACTGAAATACAACTTAGTAGGCCCTTGATTTTATAAATTTAACATTATGTCATGAGCATTTATCCACGTCCTTTAAAGTTGTTATAAATATAGTTTAAAGGGTTGCATAATATTTCCTCATGGATATAGCATTTATCTCATAATTCTTTTATTATTGCCTATTCAGATTGCTTCCATTTTTTCATTTCTATAACTCTGCAATAAATATTTGTGCATAAATCTTTGTTCACAGTGTTGATTATGTCCTGAGACTGTATCTATGATTTTTTTAATAAATTTATTTATTTATTTATTTTTGGCTGTGTTGGGTCTTCGTTGCTGCACATGGGCTTTCTTGGTTGCGGCAAGCGGAGGCTACTCTTCATTGCGGTGTGAAGGCTTCTCATTGTGGTGGCTTCTCTTGTTGCAGAGCACGGGCCCTAGGCACATGGGCTTCAGTAGTTGTGGCTCGCAGGCTTCCGTTGTTGTGGCTTGCAGTCTTCCGTAGTTGTGGCGCACAGGCCTAGTTGCTCCACGGCATGTGGGATCTTCCTGGACCAGGGCTCAAACCCGTGTCCCCTGCATTGGTAGGCAGATTCTCAACCACTGCGCCACCAGGGAAGCTCATACAATTTTTTTTAAATCAAGGGACAAGGCTTGATTTTATAATTCATGTTTTCAAATGTATTTTTTTCCCATTCAACAAAATTTATTGAGTATGTACTATGTGCTATACACTTATTATTGTGCGTTTTTTTCCTCTGATTGTCAAGATCACATGCACTGTAGAAAATTTGGCAACCATACACACATGTGCACGTGTGTGTGTGTGTGTGTGTGTGTGTGTAAAAGGAAAAAGTAGGAAAGAAGAAGCATGAGGGAATTCACCTACCTTCTTTGTATAGGATCTAAGTCAGTAAAGAGAAAACTCGAGTTTATTTCATTTGATCTTTAGAATATATCTGCACTAAAACAGGTGAATTAGATTACTTCCTTCCCAGACTTTCTCCCATTATAATTCTAGAATTTGATGACAACTTTTGTAGCTACATTCAAAAATGGTGTTAGCTTACCAAAATGTCCATTCAACTAGAGCTTGTACCCATTGGAGCCATGTTTATAAACTCTAGCTCTTCATTATGTTTCAACTAAGAGAAGTAACACTAAACCGATGTGATCAAATGTATCAAATTTACCCCACAATAACCTCCTAAAAAATCCAAATTAAAAAAAATTAAGTTGAACCTATTACAAGTAGGCCAACAACTGATTTTCTGTCTTACACACTAGATATACTGTTTTGCTTGTCTATCCAGGTTCTGCATTGCAGAGAAAAGAATTTAAAAGTCATAATGCTAAAATCTGGAAATAATATACAGCAGGGGGGAAAAAAATCAAAGGACAACAAATTCCTGTTAAATTCTCTACTCTAAGTGCTGGATTCTTCTAGCACAGAGCTCTTAACTTCAAGGGCACTGTGTGTGGTTATGACTTTATATACTGACTAGTCCTAGAGGGTGCCATTCGCAGTGAGCCCTGGTTGAGGACTCAAGCTTTGTAAGTCAATTTGTGAATATATATATTTATTTATTTATTTATAAAATAAGATAGACTGAGATGACTTCAGAAAGAAGAAATGACGATTCATTGTATGAAGGGACTCATTTCTGAAGAAACAAAGAAAAGTGACAATCCTGTACACAGTTCAGGAAAATGAAACACCATTTTGCAGGGCAAATGTCTTTTGCACAGGGCACCAGGCTGGGATGGCACCATCACCAAATTTTTGAAAGATGGCTGTCAAAAGCTGAAGCTATGTATCAAAATATGGATTTTGTATCTTTATGTATGTGATTTTGTGTACTGGGATTGTAGTTACTTGCCCTTTAGGATAGTTTTAGGTGCTATCATTAAGTTCCAAATACACTGCCTATGAAGTTGATTAATTTACCAAATATTTCTCAAACACCCACGTTATGCAATATAAGATGTGAGGTCCTATAAGGATTAAAAAGATGAGTAAGATATAGACCTTGACTTCATGTAGCTTGGACTTGATTTGGAATATAAGCATATAAGAATACATATGGTAGAGAAATACAAGATTAAAAAAAAAAAAAGCTGAGGCTACAAATATATGTCAGAAAGAAATTTAAGAAAATAGAAATTTAAGGAAATAGAAATTACTGCAATTTAGTACTGAAATAATTCCTTAAACAATGTTCAGTGGTAAGGAAGAGGAAGCTCAAAATGAATAACAGGAAAAACTACAAGCTGGTTTTCACTCTGCAAGAATAGTTTCTCTTGTGCTTATACTCCCCGTCTGTGACTTTTTCAAACCACTGGCCTAAACAAATGACTCAAAAATCTAAGAAAGGGGTGGACCCAGGCGGATAGCTTCTGACTCTCCCAGCCTGAACAAGCCCATAAAAAGTCAGGCTTGCCACAAGACTGATGTTGGGTGCTGTCTAGAGCTGGCCTTTGAAGATGGCAGCTTCTTTACTTTCTGTCTCTGTGGCCAGCACTTTCCTCAGGAGTCAGGTAAGACTGGGTTTAGAACCCGGAGCAAGTGGCCTGTGCCTTCCTTTTCTCATCTGAAAAATGGGAAAACAATGAGCTCCTCAAGGAGGGATAATTAACATATGAAGACCATTTGCTACAGTGCCTGGCACACAGAAGTTTCAAAGAAAATATAACAGGTGTTGAGCCTCTGTTCAGTAAGGAAAGACTGAGCTTGGAGCCAGACAGATGGAGTTTGGGTGTTGGCTATGTCACTTACAGCTTAGTAGCCCTGGGCGGGTGACTTCAACTCTGTACCTCAGTTTCCTCATGCCTAAAATGGGAATAATGAGAGCACCTGCTTTGTGGAGAGTTGTGAGGAATGAATGAGTTAATACATGTACAGTGCCTGACACACAGAAAATTCTCAATAAAAATCTTAGCCATTCATTAGAATAGGAATTAGCAAATTATTTTACCTATTTCACAGGGTTGTTGGGAGGTTAATATAAAACTATCCATAAAGGTACTTAGTGAAGCTTCTAGCCCATATTAAGTACTCAATCAGAGTTACGTATTACTTTGGTGATTATTATTACTATGATTATTGGTATTTTACTCTATTGAATAGTTCTGTAGTATAAAACAGATTTCTACATTTCTAACGATGATATATTATTCATAATTAATTAGATGCTATCATAAGTTGGTAAAAAACAGTTTTTCACATATGGCTGAGAAAAGATGTGAATTGAAAAGGGTTCCAATAATATAATGAAAGAAAACACTAAATTGATTAGCCTTTCTGGAAATGTCTTACTTTACTACTTTCCAGCTCTTTGTAATACAGATTTTCTGAGTTTTCAACATTTTGCCATCTGAGTTAGTTAAAGATATATTTATTTCTCCTGCAGTCATTTGAGTCAGTCCCCTGGTATTCAGCTAATTTGAACTCCGGTATTTTGGAACAGTATCTGTTGACACAAATATATTTGGCATCACTAGGGAATTTAAAACTACATACAGACAGCGTCATGATCCCTCACACTCAAGATGACCCAGTATTATTATGAAATACAAGGAGTTGCTAAAAAGTTTCATGCCGTCATTTCTATACTGAACATATGGGCATGTTAGTGTCTGGTTAGCATGGCAGTTACAAAGATTAAATTATAGTATTGCAAACATACTTAATGACATATATTAGGTGCTGTGCTATTTTGCTCAAAAAAAATAGAAATGGGAATCTGGTCAGATATGCAGCAAGATGTGTACTATTTAACTCACCCTGTATCTGATTTTGAGGTGATTGTGTGGGGTGAGAACAGTTCCCTCACTCGCTTCCTCACAGAGGCTTATCTGATTCTAACTCACCTGAAAGAGGCAGATGCCCACTTGAGATTTTGTTTTGGTCTTGCCTAGATATTTCCAGTCTACACAATTCCCTGATGGCTAAATTAAACTAAAAATCTAAGAATTCTGGAAACTGATTCACCTGAGAAGAACATTTGTGGCTCTGGGTCTTCTGCAGCAACATTTTATTTTTCTAAGTAAAGAAGTAACATGAGGAGGCCCTTAGTGCTGAAGGACCAGACTTTGTCACCTTGCCTCGGTTTCAGGTTTTCATGGGGCCTGTCAGAGGTCAAGAGAGGCCCAGGCCAGTCCTATATTAAACCAAAACAAAATAAAAAAGAAAGAAAAAGAAGGAAAAGAAGTGCAAAATAGAAATGAAAGTTACAAAATTTGTGGTATATTTTCAATGTCAATATCTAAGGAATAAACTGTTTCAACCTACACGTGTATTTATTCAGTTCAATATAATTATGCCATTCCCAAAATGATTAAAGGAGTTACTAGGGGATTTATTAAAAATATTGATACATCATACACAACAGATGTGGCCTAGTAATGAGACCCAGAGTTAAGTTGGGTGGTGATATCTTCTTTCTTCAAACCTGCCAATGCTTCTCTGTAATTATAGGTATAACCTGGTGGCATTGAGGCCCTTTGTGACAGAGGACCGGGGCCAGTGGCCCTCGTGGTGTTCCCCTTTGTAGGCCCAGGGCATCTGCACTTGGGAATATCCAGCTTATATAGGTACCACTGCCTGTTTTTTTAATGTCAACTCTCTCCTGCGGTCAAAGAGTGGATTAGCCTGTTAGCCTGGGCTGAACTGGCACACTTACTAATGGAATCCATTTGTTTCTTTCCACTTCTATGTGTTTATTGCTCTTTGAGAAAGAGGATCAGTTTGATCCCTTGTTTTCAGTGAATAACAGTCAAAGTGAAGCCTAGAATAGAATGACACGTGTACAGTGATAGAATCAATAGGCCTTGGGTGGGAGGCAATGGAGGACATAGAGAGATTTTGAGCAGGAAGCAAAAATAACACACACATTCTTAAAGGAAGCTACTGATGGGGGCTCTTTCTACAAGAGAGGACCTCTCAGTAGCCTAAGAGGGGTCTGGAAAGTAATGAAAGCCTCCTAACAGGAGCACGCTGGTCAAAGTTCGGTCCAACCCTGAGCTGTTATTGCCCATGCAGCCATTATCTTTGATTTGTTAGGAAGGCATGAGGTTTCCAGTTGGGCTGAGTAACCATGAGTTCATATGGGGATTGTCCACTTCTGTGAAATTTCATTTTCAGATATCAGAGGAGGCTTCCCTTTCTCCATTTCCTAGGAAAAGCTAGGAATGAGGGAAAGGAGGAGGGAGAGAGGGAGAGAGAAGAGTAAGATGGGATCTTGGCAGATGGCAGTTGGTGCCAGTGAGTTAAGAAGGCTTGAGTTGGGTGGAGGGAACCTGAGGATTGGGAACCTTGGTGCGAGACCCAGTGAGAGGGAACAGACATAAGCGAAGGGAGGGCTAACAGCCAGCGGGCCTCAGCCTGGGGGAGGAGAGGTCCCACTGTATGACCCTGTGGAGAAGGACTCATGAAAAAGTCTGAAGCTGGTTTAAAATGACAGTTCATACAGTTTGTCAGATCGGGGAGTGGGATGGCCAGTTGGGATGGTGGGGATACAAAGAAAGCTTAAGGCTTGGGGCCAGTGTCCCAGAAACCCCTCTCCCTGCTTCTCATTCCTTTCACTAAGATGCACTGCTAAATAATTTAATTGATGAATAAAAGAGTTCCAAACTTTTTGATACATCTTATCTGGGTTCCATGCAGAAGCTGGGAGCCTTTGTTAAAGTATGTCAGGTCCAACTGTTCTCCAGTGGTTTCCTGTCTCCCCAGAGTATAACCTGAAGTTCTTTCCAAGGCCTGCAGGATGCTTGAGGACCCAGCGGTGCCCTGCTGCCTTTTCTGACTTCTCTGCTTCCTTTCTCACTTCAGCCACCCTTCCAGGCCCCAGACCCCTTTGCTTTCCTCTAATGCAAACTACCAAGACTTGGCCCTCCCTGGTCCCCAGACTCCATAGGGCTGGTACCCTCTCACTTCATTCAGACCTCTTTCTCTGAATTTATTCGTTTCCTGGGGCAGCCATAACAAAGTACTATAGACTAGGTAGGCTTAAACAATGGAAATTAATTTTCTCACCACTCTGGAGGCTGAACGCCTAAGATCAAGATGCTAGTAGGGCTGGTTTCCTCTGAGAGCTGTGAGGGAGGGATCAGTTCCAGGTCTCTCTCCTTGGGTTACAGGTGGCCGACTTCTCCCTGTGTCTTCACGTGGTCTTCCTTCTATGTGTCTGTGTCCAAAGTTCCTCTTCTTAAAAGGATCCCAGTCATAATAGATTAGGAGTTGCCCTAATGATCTCAGTGTAGCTTATTACCACTTTAAAGACCCTATCTCAAATATGGTCACATTTTGAGGTACTGAGGGTTAGGACTTCAACATATAAATTTTAAGCGGGACAGTTTTATGGGACAGTTGAGCCTGTGTTAGCCTCTTATCAAAGAAGACTCCCTGACACATCCAAAATAGTAGTCCCTATTAACTGACACACATTTATTCTTTTTTTTTTTTTGGGGGGTACGCGGGCCTCTCACTGTTGTGGCCTCTCCCGTTGCGGAGCACAAGCTCCGGACGCGCAGGCTCAGCGGCCATGGCTCACGGGCCCAGCCGCTCTGCGGCATGTGGGATCTTCCCAGACCGGGGCACGAACCCGTGTCCCCTGCATCGGCAGGCAGACTCTCAACCACTGCACCACCAGGGAAGCCCCATTTATTCATTTTTGAAGGTCTCCTACTTCAATGTCAACCCTAGAGGGCCAAATTCTTTGTTTTGTTAACTGATGTATCTCTGATGCCTAGCTGATGCCTGGAAAGTAGCAGGCGCTCAATAAATATTCATGAAAGGATGAATGCATATTATGAAACCATTACAAATTACTCTGCAAAAAGCAATGACAGAGAAAGATGTTCAAGGTATATTGTTAAGTGAAGAAAGCACATTCTAAAAAACTGCATGTGTAGCATAGTTTCATTTTAAAATCATATACATATACTTTATCTTTATTAAAATAAGACTTAGAGAACAAAACAAAAAAATATAAAATAAAGCTTGGAGAGATATGCAAAAAAGTGGTAATATTGGGTGGCTCTGGGGATTGGATTTTGATTTCTCATTGATGTGTATTTTCTAATTTCTCTTTAGTGAATATATATTACTTCTGTAAGAGTAAAAAGACAATAAATTTATTAAAAGTTAATAGAAGATATTTACTCATAACTCGTAACTGGCTGTTATGTTAAGAGAGAAAAAATACATTATTTGTCTTTTTCACTGGGGAACGGTAGGAAACAGTACATGGGCAGTCCCTTGGAGCCCAGTGGCTGAGAGCACAGCCCACGGAATCCACGTAGCCTGGATTCAAGTCTTCATGTTCCACCTTCTAGATTTGTCATCTAGGCATACCTGTCAATTGTACTGAGTCTCAGTTTCTCATCTGTAAAGTGGGGTAATAGTGCTACACTCAAGACTTGGGGCTGCCTTCCATCTCTGGCCCAGACTGGAATTTGATTCTTTTGAGCTCAATGATTTAGAAATTTTAGGACACAGAAAGTCAGGGACCAATCCAAGGATTGGACTTTCCCTTTATTCTCTGTTAAGGGCAGACCAAGCAATATCAGAAGTACCCCTTGGTCTTCCCTGGTGGCGCAGTGGTTGAGAGTCCGCCTGCCGATGCAGGGGACACGGGTTCGTGCCCCGGTCCGGAAAGATCCCACATGTCGCGGAGCGGCTGGGCCCGTGAGCCATGGCTGCTGAGCCTGCGCGTCCGGAACCTGTGCTCCGCAACGGGAGAGGCCACAACAGTGAGAGGCCCGCGTCCCGCAAAAAAAAAAGAAAAAGTACCCTTCACATTGCTTCTGGGTACAGGGCCTGGTGGGGGGCGGTGGGGGGGGCGGGGAATAATGAGGCACTTGCTGCCAGTGCCAAGTTTTTAAGGGGATATCAAAACAATGATCAAGATAAACAATACTTTAATAGAATTTTTTTTTTTTTTTTTTTTTTTTTTTGCTGTATGCGGGCCTCTCACTGTTGTGGCCTCTCCTGTTGCGGAGCACAGGCTCCGGACACGCAGGCTCAGCGGCCATGGCTCACGGGCCTAGCCACTCCGAGGCATGTGGGATCTTCCCGGACCGGGGCACGAACCCGTGTCCCCTGCATCGGCAGGCGGACTCTTAACCACTGCGCCACCAGGGAAGCCCAATAGAATATTTTTAATGAAAATATGTTTAAAAATCTATGATGGGGGCTTCCCTGGTGGCGCAGTGGTTCGGAGTCTGCCTGCCAATGCAGGGGACACGGGTTCGAGCCCTGGTCTGGGAAGATCCCACATGCCGCGGAGCAACTAAGCCCGTGTGCCACAACTACTGAGCCTGTGCGTCTGGAGCCTGTGCTCCGCAACAGGAGAGGCCGTGACAGTGAGAGGCCCGCGCACCGCGATGAAGAGTGGCCCCGGCTCGCCGCAACTGGAGAAAGCCCTCGCACAGAAACGAAGACTCAACACAGCCAAAAATAAATAAATAAATTTATTTAAAAAAAAAAAAAAAAAAAAAAAAAAAATCTATGATGAACAAAATATCAACAATTTTAATAGAGCCAGATAAGTATTACTAATTTCTCCTTTGTTTCAGGCTCCATTATGGCTCAGCATGGCACTGCTCCCAGCCCACAGACTGAAGGTGGGGAACCTTCAATTATTCAAATCATTATTAATCGCTACTTAACTATAATTAATTATCCAAATTATCCTGAGCCTCAGAAGTGGCATTGCTCTCTCTGTGATTATTTGGCCCTCAGTCAAGGCCCTGTAAGGATACCTGTAGGGAATGTATATTTTTCTGATCCGGTTTATTTCTTTCTCCTCAGCAGACACCTAATCACAATTGCTACCTAACCACGACCTTCTTATCTCATTGAGGACTCTGAGAGGCAAGTTTCTCCCTATTCTTTTATAGAAACATAAAATGCCAGCAAAGCATGATTTCTACCCAAAAGAGCGCTAAACAGAGCTTGCAGATGTTTCAGGCTTCTCCCCTGATACTTCTGGAGAAGGGCACACAGACCTTGCCATACCTTGCTTCAAAAGCAGGCAATAGCAAACAGCGTGTTCATTCCACCTACTTCCCAGAAGGGAAGATCCTTATGTAATGGGTCAGATGGGCCTTTGGTCCCATGTGGAGAGTCTCCCTGAGGGACGTTTATATTACTGTATCATGGGGGTTTTGTGGGTATTCATTTCTGCATGTCAAGCACTTCACAGTACACATTCACATGGAAATTACTAATTAAAAGTAGCAGTGATAATAACACTTAGAGTGCTGTTTTCATCAATGGTTTCATTTTACATAGCACACCTCCTTTGCTGAAACCATAGATTCTAATTTGCTCTGTCAAAGTTATCACTAGAAAAATAAGATATTCTTAGCATGTAAACGTTAGGAAATTTCCTCTATTACTCCTCTCCATTTGATTTAATGGACTATATGTTACTTTCAACATATAAGTTGGGACATCACAAAACAAACTGAACCTATGGCAAATTTGTTTCTGCAGAAATCTGTGTTCTTTCTAGTTACCAAAAATCTCAGAGACCAAGGGGGGAAAGGAATTATTTGAATGGTGGGTAGTGCGTAAGACTTAGATACGGTTGCAGTAATTTAGCATAATCCATTGTAAGGTGATGGTCTGGACGAACTTCATAACAGTGAAGAAGTTGGCTTTGAGGGTTTTTTTCTCTAATTGAAGGAATGCTGCTCACCACACCTCCCCCACATTGTTATTTATTTATTTTAATTTTTAATTTTTTGGCCTCACCGTGCGGCACGTGGGATCTTAGTTCCCCATCCACGGGTCGAACCCGCGCCCCCTGCATTGGAAGCACAGAGCCTTAACCACTGGACCACCAGGGAAGTCCCTCACCCATATTTTTAGATTAATGTCTTTACCAGAGAAGTAAAACACACTGGGATTACATATCCTTGTCTAGTAAGAAGTCTGACTACTCTGAGACCACCACGTGGTGAGGGATGTCCAGCCAGACCCAGATGTTCCAGCCTTCGCAGACCAGGCACCTGACATAGGAGTGAAGAAGCCACTGTGGACATTCCAGCCTCAGGAGACGTGACATGGAGAGGAACCGAGGAGCGCAGCCGACATCCAGAACAGACACTCCAGCTGTGTGGCCCTGTGTGGGCCATCTTGGCCACGTCCAGTTGCTAGATCCACTGCCGCTGAGGCCCCAGCTGTCCTGGAAAAGGGGATGAGCAGTCCCCACCGTGCCCTACCTCACCCATAAAATTGTGAGCGTTAGGAAATGACTGTTGTTGTTTAAAAATGCTGCAGGGGAACAGAAACTAGAAGGAGAGGCACAAAAGAGAATAGAGAAGACTGAAAAATAAAAAATAATTATAACAGTTTCCAAATTGTGATTGTTGGTGCTCTCAATTCAACTTTTTCATTCATTTATCTGTTCATTCGAGAAAAATGTATCGAGACTGCCGCAAGCTAGGTATTCTACTTAGTGCCAGGGATACCAAAAAGCTGAATAAAATAGCTCTGTCCTCAGGGGAGTGGCTAGTTTAATGAGGGTGTCAAACAATTACCACACAATGTGATACAAGGCTGCTTTACAGAAGGAACTCATGCACTCAAGATGTAGAATCTCACAGCCTTGAGGGTGTCAGAGAGTCAGTGCAGAGGAGGACCCGCTTGAGTTAAGCCTCAAAGAATGAGTAGAGGTTTACCACATGGCCAAGGTGGGACACAGCAAACCGGTTGCAAAGAACAGGGTAGACTCATTTCGGACATTGGCTTCAGCTGCTTCTGTGGTCTCAGCTTTTCTTTGCCTCTCCTGGGCAAAGCATTGATTGCATAAACAAAGTATTATTTTCAGAGGAGTATTTGATTTTATCTACGTAGTAAGTACAACTGGAATGAAACAACTCATGGGGTGTATGGCATTACTCAACGTAGGCTCATCAAAGGAGCACCCTACGGAGGCCAGGTCTAGTCACTAGAAGGGACAAGGCCTTACCCGCCCCCCAAATGTAACCTAAGTCGTTGGGTTTTTCTCCAAGTGTTCTTCCTATTCAAATATAACTCTCCATCCAGTTTGCTGTCCTAATCCCTTCTGATAGAAAAGTTCTAGAGGTACTTCAGGGTGGATGCCATGCTATGAGTATAAAAATCGATTTGTCGGGCTTCCCTGGTGGCGCAGTGGTTGAGAGTCCGCCTGCCGATGCAGGGGACGCGGGTTCGTGCCCCGGTCTGGGAAGATCCCACATGCTGCGGAGCAGCTGGGCCCGTGAGCCATGGCCGCTGAGCCTGCGCATCCGGAGCCTGTGCTCCACAACGGGAGAGGCCACAACAGTGAGAGGCCCGCGTACCGCAAAAAAAAAAAAAAAAAAAAAAAAAAAAATCGATTTGTCTCCAGAACAGGACAATAGAGCCATCATGAGAAAAAATTCATGTCCTAAAGTCTATGATCTTTGTTTCTAGGAGGCATACCTGGTTAAAAAGACATCTTCAAACTTTTCCGTGCTGTCAAGTTTAATGAAACTCCTCCTTCTAATATCAACTTCATTTGAGGAAGCTGTTGTCAAAAAGGCTACTAGGAGATACTGAGGGGAACACGTTAAATCATTGCAAGAAAATGGTTCTAACTTCGGTAAGGCAATTTTAAGAGAATAAAACGGAAATATCTTAAATGTACCAAGATGTCACACAAGGGAAACAAATGGAAATATGGAAATGCTGGGAGGAAAGGCGCATTGGCATGATTAAGAAAAATACAATTGAAAGCATCTAATGTGTTTTTTTTAAAACACTCTGCCTTGTTCTAAGTGGATTTGGCAGTGAGTTATTTCCTGGGCAAGTGTAGAGGGGAGCTCTCTTTTGAAACTAGTTAAGTGCAGACCACATGCTTTTACAGTCTTTGGAGCTGGAAGTAGAGCTGGCATCTGCTTTAGAAAACCAGGAGAGAAACTCACTTCTACCCCCACTTGGAGGTGATTGAAGGAAGCACTAACAGTGGGCCGAGAAAGAGTTTAGATTTCCTGTAACACTTAGACAAATGGAAGTAAATAAACCATTAAATGGCAGAGAAAAATAACCGTCCCAGGAAGGCAAAAGGAAACCCCTAGTCTCTCTTAAAACTGCAGGCTTGGGCTTCCCTGGTGGCGCAGTGGTTGAGAGTCCGCCTGCCGATGCAGCGGACACGGGTTCGTGCCCCGGTCGAGGAGGATCCCACATGCCGCGGAGCGGCTGGGCCCGTGAGCCATGGCCGCTGAGCCTGCGCGCCCGGAGCCTGTGCTCCGCAACGGGAGAGGCCACAACAGTGAGAGGCCCGCGTACAGCAAAAAAAAAAAAAAAAAAAAAAAAAAACTGCAGGCTTTTCCTAGAACTTGTCTCAGAAAGTTTGTCTCTGATGTTTGTTTTGGAATTGTAGCCACAGGGGACGTTTGGGGCCAGAACTGACCTGTCCAGTGAGCATTAATTGCCCTGATGGTATGGTAAACTAACACCTTTTCAGTTTTTTTTTTTTAGAGCATTATTTCAACTAAATTCGCATTCTCATCTCAACGGACTTACTTGGCAGAAAGAAACCTAGATGTCGTGAGAAGAGAGAAGATGGGAGAAGAGTTCAGAAGGAGTAGAAAAAGACATATAGAAGAGACTCTGGGTAGTTTACTACAATGGTACTGACTATACCAGTACCATTGAATGCTCTACTTACTAAATATTCCGGATTATAATGTTCTGAAGTTGGGAATGAGAGAAGTCAAGTTGTTCCACATCAAATCAGGTATCATAGTTATTCTTAACTTTTTTTGTTTACATACATCATTGAGAATATGATGATAAGGGTAGACTCTATGTCCAGAAAATATGTACATATTACTTACACACAGAATCCTCTTCTATAAGAACTAATCGTGATACTCAAGATAGAATCCAATTAGTTACAACACACAAATATAATATATAATCCCGTTCACTTGACCATCATAGACTTTCTTGCATCTAACCTAGTTTCATTCTAGAGTTTAAGCCTCTCTCCACTTTTTCTGTCCTCTTAGCTTAAGACAAGATCATTACAGAACTGCTTGTATAAATTTTTCATACGTGCTTGCAAAGGGCTATGAAATTTTATCATGATCATTCTTGAAGTTGAAACTTCTCTAATCTTTTCTTACAGACTGTTCGTTACAGAGAGTGCTTTCAATATCCAGTTTCAATATCTAGTTCTTCCTTCTGCATTAGTTACTCAGCTATATGATTACATTTTCTGAGCCTCCCTTGCAGCTCTGTGTGGCCATGTGACTAAGCTTTAAGCCAATGATATGTAAGCACTGTACTATGTGGATCTTCTGAAAAATCTCCCTTCTCCTTCACCCTACTGTCTGGCATGAAGTCACAATAGCTGGAGACCAATAGCCATGCTGGGCCATGAGTTTGAGATGTGATGGATAAGACTGTCTGTTGACTCCCCTATTAGAAGATAAATTTCACGCGAACAGGGACCTTGTTTTTCTTGGTCAAAGCAACATCCTCTGCACCTAAAAAGTGTGGCCTGTGGTAAGGGCTCGGGTATTGAACAGCTGCTGAATGAATAAGATGAATGAATGAAGGAGTTTACTCCAGATCCATCCATGTAAAACACTAATCATCAAGTTCTCCCAGGGAATGTTCAGCCATCAGTAGGAATATGCAAGGTGTCAGATTCTATCACAGAATCACACTCTTGCTTAATTCAAACCACATTACTTCTCTTTGCTTCCTTTTGGTCTCCCAGACTTGCCACTGTCATAAAAGGATACAGTTTTTTCTTACTGCCCTCCAATGTTCTCTTTTTTTTTTTTTTTTTTTTTTGCGGTACGCGGGCCTCTCACTGTTGTGGCCTCTCCCGTTGCGGAGCACAGGCTCCGGACGCGCAGGCTCAGCGGCCATGGCTCACGGGCCCAGCTGCTCCGCGGCATGTGGGATCTTCCCAGACCGGGGCACGAACCCGTGTCCCCTGCATCGGCAGGCGGATTCTCAACCACTGCGCCACCAGGGAAGCCCCGATGTTCTCTTAAAACAACATATTTTCAAATCTGTTTTCATAACGATGCTTCCTAGTATTTTTTCTGCTTAGCAACTTAAAAATTCTTTAATTTTCAAGGTCACACCTACCTATTTTTGCATGCATCTGCTGTTAGATGCAGGCACTGTTTTGAAACGATCTTAGGCGTTGTCTCTAGTCTACAAGAATATCCAAAATGGTATCTAATGACATTCCTAGGACTTCAGACAATATTATTATTGTTGTGGAATGTAGTCACTAGGTCCTAAGGATTTAACAAGACGTTGTTTACTGAAACTGAACTTCACTGAATCCTTTCCCATTCCACCGTGGTTTCCCGCATTTCAATCTGTTGCCTGTTTTTGTCCCCAAACCTTACTTATATCTTTTTTTTTTTTTTTTTTTTTGCGGTACGCGGGCTTCTCACTGTTGTGGCCTCTCCCGTTGCGGAGCACAGCCTCCGGATGCGCAGGCTCAGCGGCCATGGCTCACGGGCCCAGCCGCTCCGCAGCATGTGGGATCCTCCTGGACCGGGGCACGAACCCACGTTCCCTGCATCGGCAGGCGGACTCTCAACGACTGCACCACCAGGGAAGCCCCTTTACTTATATCTTTTAAACAACTAAATTAAATATTAATCATCCTTGCTTCCCTGATATTTGAGGTGACCTTTTCCTCCTGGTATCCTTTTAATAAAGAAGAATATTCCCTGTGGTCTTTTTTTTTGGTCTCTTATGTGATTAAAGTGTTTGTAAAGTTCACACATTTTGCAATTACATGTCATTTTCTTCTTAATTTTTTAAACTCTTCCCCACAAAGTTGTTGCTATGTCTTTTAACTATTTGGAGGAAAAAATAGTTCACATCTTCCACTTTTGTGACATACCTATTTATACCTGAGCTCCTTGGTTTTTGCTCAAATTTCTTTTCAATTTATCCAACTTTGAGGGAAGATATTGTTTCTCTTTTTGTTAGGTATATTGAGCTTTTCTGATGTGTAAACTTCTCTACACATTATCTTCTCTTTCCCAGAGTAGCTTTCCAAACAGAAGCCTATTATTTTTTTTATTAGTTTCTGCTTTATAACAAAGTGAATCAGTCATACATATACATCTGTTCCCACATCCCTTCCCTCATACATCTCCCTCCCTCCCACCCTCCCCATCCCACCCCTCTAGGCGGTCACAAAGCACCGAGCTGATCTCCCTGTGCTCTGCAGCTGCTTCCCACTATCTATCTACCTTACGTTTGGTAGTGTATATATGTCCATGCCTCTCTTTCGCTTTGTCACAGCTTACCCTTCCCCCTCCCCATATCCTCAAGTCCATTCTCAAGTAGGTCTGTGTCTTTATTCCCGTTTTACCCCTAGGTTCTTCATGACATTTTTTTTTAATTCCATATATATGTGTTAGCATACGGTATTTGTCTTTCTCTTCCTGACTTCACTCTGTATGACAGACTCTAGGTCTATCCACCTCATTACAAATAGCTCAGTTTCGTCAGAAGCCTATCATAATAGAGAAAAGTAGAGGTCGTCAGATGAGCTCTTCCTAAACCTATCCTCTATCAAAAATGTCTCAATTCTGACAGACCCAGAATAGAGGTCTGTCACCCAGGTCCTCTCTCCTTGCTTTTCTCTCAGTCCAAAGCTAATGTATGCCTGCCCTGGAATGCATCCAGTTCTGCCTTCTTGGGGACTCAATTCTGCCGTCTCCTCTAACCTCAAACTCCTTTTTTCTCTATCAGCTCTTACCTTTTAACATATAAATATACTCACATTTTTTTTCCATCTTAAAAATAAAAAAAGCATTCTTAACTGTACATCTCCTTCTAATGACTACCACATCTCTCTTCTCAACCAAATGTTTGGGAAGAGAATCCTTGTCTCCATTTTCTCACCTCCTATTCATTTCTCCTTTTTTTTTTTTTTTAGAGGGGATCACATAAAGTTCTTTATTACAGACCTACAAAAAATTAGGGAATTATGTATATTACTCTCACTTGTTGGGGTTTCTTTTTTCCTTCTTCTTTTTTTTTTTTTTTTACAAAACAGCAGCAGGAAAGAAAAATGCAGGAGGCAGATGAGCCAGGCACTGGGGTTCAGATCAGAAGGGAGCAGGGAGACCAAGCTGTTACTGCAGGCTGGCCCCAGGACTCTGTCCCAGCATCCTAGGAGCACGGCGACAAGCCCTAGAGGGAGCAGAGAGTGGGTGGGGAGACGGCTGTCCCAGCTCGGCGGCGGCACCGCTCCTTGGGCGGCCACCCTGACGGTCAGCCAGGTTGGGAGCACTTGAGGCTCCTGTGTTTGGGGGCCTGGTCTCCAAAGCATGGACCCACAGGGGCCAGGCAGAGGGAGGAGATGGAAAGGGCTGGCACAGAAGGGCTGTGTGTTCTATCTGGGTCCCCCGGGACCATGGGGCCCAGGTGGGCGGGCGCAGTCAGGACGCTTCCCTGCTTGTCAGCCAATCAGCTTCTTCAGGAAGGCCTCCAGCTGGTCCTCATCCTTGAGGCCCACAAACTTGTCCATCACATCCCCATTCCTGATGGCCGGCACGGTGGGCACAGGTGACACCTCATACTCTATGGCGAGGTCTGTGTGGTCATCAGTATCCGGCTTGGCCATCACCACCTTTCCATGCTGCTTGGCCACCACCTTCTCTAACCTTGGCCCCAGGATCTTGCAGGGACCACACCACTGTGCATGGAAATCCACAACCACTGGTGTCTCATTGTTGACAACTCAGTCTTGAAAGTCTGGCCCATCCTGGATGTTAAAGGTCGTTGTACAGACTCTGGTGGTGTATATTGACTGGGCTTGGCTGGGTGTTACTGTCAGGTTATTAGGACTGCGCTGTGGGGCCTGCAGGGCCCTGGAGGCAAGGGGCGCCCACTGACTCTGAGAGGGCTTCCTGCAGATTATGGAGGCCAGGAACCTCCTCAGGAGAAGTCGCTGAGCCATCTCCCTGCAGCGAGAGCAGAGGGATGCACAGCACGGCCCTCCCCACCGGTCAAGGGCACTTCTGTTCCCTATTCATTTCTTTACTCACTGCCTGCCATCCAGCTTGCACACATCCCCAGTCACCCAGTTGCGACAGCCAATGGTATTTGTAGCTTTCCTGCCCCACGGACAACACTGGACAATTATGAATGGAGCATCTACTGGCCAGGTACTGTGCTAGGTGCTGTGCTCCAGAAGTGAGAAGCAGATGTGATCCCTACCTTCATGGGACTCATGTGATCAGTCATTCCTGATTAATACTCAGGTCCCTTGATTGCCACTGCTCCCTTTGGCAGGTTTACTTAAATGCCACTTAAATCTCCCTATTTTTGAAGACCCCTTCTTTCCTTCCCTTCCTTCTCTTCCTTCCTTCTTGCTTTCCTTCCTTTCTTCCTTTCCTTATTACACATGTCTTCTCAAGGCAATCACTTCTATACCTACAGCTATGCAATTTGTGTATACTCTAATGACAACACAATTTTAAATGTTGTTTTCATTTACCAGTTTTATTTTACATAGGATGCCTCATTTACTAAAACCATAGATTCCAAGTTGCTTCATGAAAAACGTGATATTCTTAGCTGTCAACATTAGGGAATTTCCCCAATCACATTTTTTAATTGATTTAATGTGCTATTTTTGAAAACATAAGTTGGGATATCACAAAATGGACTTAGCCTGCAGAGGTTTACTTCCAACCAGAGAGCTCCATTTCCATGCTCCACTTAACAGAATGCAAGATGATCTTCCTTCCCAAACCTCTTCCTTTTCCTGCACCATCTAAGAAAAAGTAACCACACTCTACGTAGTTCCCTAAGCCAGACCCTAGCAGCCATTTTTGCTTCTCTTTTCCCCTTCTCGCTCCATATCTGGCCACTAAGCACTTCTATTCTACCTCCCAAATTACCTCAGATCCTTTCCCTCCACTCCAGTCTCTGCCACTGCCTTTAGTTTGAACCCTCACTCCTCTCTTAGATGAATATAAAGTCTCTTACTGGGTCTTGTTGCTTCCATCAGTCCTACTTATTGTCAAGAGTGACCTCACCACAAACCACCTGATAGTGACTCCTTAACTTCACAACGTTCAATGGCTCTCATGTTTCTGGGAAAAAAACCAAGCTCTTTACCCCAGCATCTACTTGGGGTTAATAGACCTAGGTTTGAATTTCAGGTTTAAGTACTTTGCAGCAGTGTGACCTCAGACAATTGGGCTTTCTAAGCCTTTGTTTTCTCACCGTGCCTGAGGTCATTGAGGGCAGGACTATTTCCCATAGACGGTGTCTGGCATGTAGGAGGGACTAATCAATGTTGAACGAAGGGAAAGTATTTTAAAATCCACATCAAAAAATTGTTCCTCCTTAAAAAAAGAAAATCCTGATACACTATGCCACTTCCAACCAAATTTGACTTCTACCTTTATTTTCTGATCATCACAATAAGGTGCCTTTGGGGATCCACACAATCAGGGATCAAATCCTGGCCACACCCCTGATCAATCGTGTGCCCTTGGGAACGTTACTTAGTTTCTGTAAAATCTGTAAAAGGAAGGTTTCTGAGGATTTTGTTCCCGAGGGTTAAATGAGTACCTCACTTGGAACGGGGTCGGGCGCATAGTGTTTGCCAAACGTTAACTATCGTTATCATCTTCATCAAATCAAGACCGTGGTACTCCACTTTGTGACTCTCAAGTTTGTATGAGAAAATCGTGCTTTATGCGTTGTTGTTGGCTAAAGTAGGGAAACCTGGAAACTCCTGCCATGGAAGAGAGAAACAGGCGAGAAAAGCGAGTTGCTGAATCCCAGCGTCTCAGAGGTGGGAGGGAGGAGTTCGGTACCTAAGTTGCCGATGAGGAAGTGGAGGGGTGACGTGTCCTCGAGTCTCATTCAAGACACAGCCACAGCTCTTTATTGAGAGTAGGACCAGGGCCCCGGTGGTTGCTATGGTTAAACTGCAGGCGGAAACTAACACTCTTTGGAAGGCAAGACAGGAGGAGCATTCAGTTACAAAAAACGGTCAAAAATTGGGGTGTAACTAAGTTCGTTGAGCAATACATCAAATGAGTCAATTGTCGACCCGGTGAAACCGAGTTGCTAACTGAACTGGCATTTCACGAACAGGGGCTTTCTACAGAGCCCACTGACTCAGGACGGCTTCGATTAACAAACTCCCGCGGCGCTTCCCGCAGGATCAGAAAGCTCGGAGCGCGAGAGATGAATGGAAACCGGAGTCCGGGGCGCGCCGCTCGGGGGGCGGAGCAGCCGAGGGCGGGGGCGGGGCATTGTGAGTCACATGCCTGCGCGCTGAGGAGGGCGCGTGGAGGGAACTCTGGTTGTGATTGGTCCGTCGTAACCAGGTGACCGAAGGACACGTTCCGGTAGGCAAGGGCCGGCCAGGCTAGCTACTTTCAGTCGGGAGGCGGCGGCGGAAGGAGGAGGAGCTCCGGCTGCGCTCTCTCCCGGCAGTGGCTGCACGTCTCAGCGCTTGTCTGGTCCCCACCCCTTTTAAATAAGCCGGTCTGGTCGCCGCCCTCACAGACTAGTTGGCTCCGAGAAGGCGGCGGCGGGGGTGCGGCCGGGGCCGGAGCCCTGCCCGGGGCCCGGCGGCTGGGCGGACGGGCGAGCGGCGGGCGAGGTCGCGTCTGCATGCGTGGCGCAGCCCCGGCATAGCCCGGGGCTGCCAGTGCCCGCCGCGCCATTGTTGGGGGAGGGGGCGGCTGCTGAGCGCGGCGGAGTCGGGGGGCGAGCGGAGGCGGCGGCGGCGAGGAGTGGAGGCGCCCCATGGGGAACTCGCTGTGTTGTTGCGTGTCCCCCAATGCCACCAGCCCCAAGTTGGGCCGGCGCACGGGGTCAGAGGAGCCGAACTACAAGTCTGAGGTCTACGAGGCGGCGGCCGGGGACGCGGTGGTTGTAGCTCCGCCGCCGGCTGCCGTGGAACCCGCCGAGTTGGATTTCGGAGGCAGCGAAGGCCACCACCTGCAGCACATCAGCGACCGGGAGATGCCCGAAGGTAAGAAGCGGCGGGCGCGCCTCGCTCCTCGCGGGGTCGGCGCCGTCTGCTCTCGGGCTTACCTCTGGCCTCCGCCGCCCCCAGGGTCCCCCGGGAGGGAGCCGCCGCCTAGGGCTCCTTCTTGCCCGGAGTTGGCTCTCCCAAGGCTGGGCACCGGGGACGAAGGCTGGCTCTGCCTGGCGTCCCCACCCCTTATTCTTTACCCGTCGCGTCCGGCCAGTCTCCTTTCCTCTTCCCTACCCGAATGCCCAATTCTTTCCCCCGTTCCCATTTCCCAGCCCGGCCTGAGACCCTCCAATCCGCGGCCCTTCCTGTTCGTGGTTCTATTTAACATCTCGTGGGACTTAGCAAAGACTTTCTGGTGTATTCTCTCTTTTCTTAATGAAAACTTAAATACTCTAACTTCGGCGTATCCATCCCGTCTCCCTATCCAGATGGTACCTAAGCGAAGGAACTAGGTAAGGGCCTGATAGACTTCCATTCGTTAAGGTAGTTGATACTCGAGACAATTAAGACAAACATAGGATTTGTCATTTAAATTCAAAATAGATCTGGACAGAGTCAATGTGGTGTTCTTAAGTAAAATTCTTTGGATTTTAATGTTTTCAGTCGCCCTGATAGAAGCTACTTTATCCCTTCTAACTATAATTTGAACACGATAGGAAAGAAAATGGTGGGAGGGGGCTTAAAATAACTGTGAACGGTGTGAAACGTTACTGCCACGGCTGCAGAGAATAGTTGTTGTTGTTTTTTTCTTTACCAAAGGAGACCCCATGGAGTTCTGATTACTTTAAAATTCCCACTTTGACACAAGTATGTCTTTAGCTGCACAGCCTTAACCGACTTCATTTACCCGTTGCCTGTTCTAAGGGAGGGGCGACGTGGTTCCTGAGACGGCTGGACAAAAGTTTCAAAGGAGAAAAAACAAATTCAGATTGTAATTTGTAATATACAGGTATGGGAGTTAACATGCCACATCCATTCAGCAGAAAAGTGTCTCCATGACTCCCCCCCCCCCCGCCCACCAGTAGAATCCTATTCAACTTTAAGAATATTCAGGTAAAAATTCTGAAGACTAAATGGCTGGGGGGGTGGGTGTTGTCGGGGAGGAGAGAAGAGAGGAAATGTTTGATTTTTGCCTCTAGAATTTCGGAAAGGGATGGCTCTAGGTTAAAAAAAAAATTTCTGGGTAGCATAGTGGCACTTTAATAAAGACTGTGTTCTTTAAAGTATAAAACATTGTATCATAAAGATGTTAAAGCCCCACTGGCCCATTTGTTTCATTTAAATGCCAGAGATTATTTCATTATTTCATACACGAAATGTCTTACAGCTCTTCTGTTTAAATTTTAGTTGGGTTTACTTAATTTCTTTAAAAGTTAGAGTAATTAAGCCTGTGGATTCACCCTTATGATGGACGTGGCTTTGTAAGTGGAAAGTACTCCCTTTTCAGAATAGTTAGATATTGTGAAAGAATGAACAAATTATGTGAATTAATTGTAGCTTTAAACACAAAGCATGTAAGTACTTGTGAAAACTGCTCTGCTTGTTGCTATAAGGTAAGCCTCTAAATGATTTTAAAAAACAGTTAGTAGTTGCCTAGTGTAGGATGAGAGACGAAAATTGGACCTTTATAGAATTCTTTTAAGATTTACAACGCATTTTCATGTGTATTTCACTCGGCCCTTCCATCTACAAATAAGGCCCGTGTATATTCTCCCTCTGTTGCCGATGAAGAAGCCAAGACTTAGAGATCTGAAATGGCTGTGTAACACAGCTACTGAACAAAAGAGACAGACTTGGGAGGTGGTAGATATGCCAAATTCAGTTCTTGGGATGCTTAAGAAACTGTTTAGAGTGCACCTTATATTTTATAATTTATCCATAAGTTAGGCCTATCTCAGCATACTCCAGTTTATTGCCATTCCAGTTTATTGTACACAACTCAGAAGCAACATTTACCTCTCCATTCTATGTCTGTACATTCACTGCAGTGGATATGAATAAAAGTAGAAGTCATGAAATAGCCTAAATTTATCAGTCAGGTAAACACGTTGATATATTTTAAAGAGTTTGTTCTGGTGAAATCCAGTTGAAGCCGAGAATGCCCTGGACAGAGGGATATAAGGGGAAGCTGGTAAGCGGGCAGGGAAGGTACTAAGCATTTAGCATACGACTATGTATGATAAGGAAGGAGTGCTAAATCAGGAACTGGAAAAATAGAGTTCATGGGTACAGAATTTGCCTTTTTATGTTTAACATGATTGTTAAAATTTCATTTCAATTTGTCTTTTTGGGGGGGCATTCAATAAAGTGATAAGAGAAACCTCAATTTCAGCATTTGCCTATTAATTAAGTTTCCATAGAAACAAGGTCAGAACACCAAATATAAAATACAGGCACATTGGAAGTTTGCTCTTAATGTCTTTATTTCAGACAATTTTATATCAGTTTCCCTGGAAACTGAGAAATACCTACTCAGATATAAAACATTTTGGCTTTTCTACAGTGAAGAATTATCTGGTTACTTAGAGAAAATCATACATAAATGATGCTCTGTCTTGTTCTTCAGAAACATTGGAGAAGAACATGATTTCTTCAAGCCATTTCAAAAAAGTAACTCCTAAGAACGTAGTATAGATTTCAGATAGACTCAAAAGAATTTTTTTTACTACTTTGTCTTTAACAGTATATCTAATATAACTGATGGTAGTGTCATAATAGAAAATAAGATGCTAAGGTCGTATTATCTGATTTTATTTTTATTCATCAACTTTTCATGTTGTGACCTTAGGAGCTTTGCTAATTTTCTGGTGAAAGGTGCTCTCTCAAGTGACCCCTACCTCCCATCCCCCTGAAGCGTGGGTAGGGAAGGAATTGGCAATATGATGTGGAAAAACCTCTGAGCAACAGATCTTTCCTCTTTCCAGTAGCTATTTTAAACACTTTTTTTTTTTTACTTTTTTTGGTGACGGTATTAATAAACATTTGATGTAAAAGATTTAGAAAACACAGAAAAGTCCTTCACTCACGCTCAGAATATCTAGAATTTTTATTAATATTTTGGTGTTGATTCTTCCTGAACCTTTTGTATGCATATAAACATAACATTGTGTTTATTTTACAAAGATGAGATTGTTCTTTATGTGCCGCTTTGTAACTTTTTGTTATAAAGAAAAGTAATGACATGAAGCTCCTGGAACTGTGCTGACACCTAGAGAGTGCTCCAGGATGATGTATTTCCATGCAACTGCACATAGCTCTACAGCCTGCCTTTTACCAACTGTTTACTGTGCCATCGAATGGTGGGAGCATAATTCATTTACCCAGCCTTTATGGTTGAGCATCTTTTATAATCCCATTATAATGCTTTATTCAGGGGACACAGATAAAAACTGATGCATTGTACTGATACTTCCCTATAGCATTCTGATTGTACACTTTGTCTTACGACTTAATTAAATTCATAGGGTGAGTCATTTTGTAGTTAAAGTATTTTAACATTAAATGTTCTTTTCCCAAATTAAAGTTACCATTGGTTTTTCACTAAACATTAGATTTCCTCTTTTAGGTTTTCGTGGTTCTTGGTAACCTGTCTTGTGTCTTTGATTCTGAGTAGGTAAACTACTACTCTGAGAGATGTGAAATTAACTCTGGTCTTAGGTGACAGACACATTAAAAGACAGCATTAGAAGAAATCTTAGATGATGTGGGAGAATTGGGAGAAGCTTAACTGGTTTGGGGTACACTGAAACATGATTATTAAGCACCATTCCAGAGGCAGGACAAACAGTGGTTAGACAAGACAAAGCCTGTACCCTAAGTCAGGTCCTTACTTTCTAGAGGTGCCTGGGCGCCGACAACACAAGAATCACGTCAGGTAGTGAGACACTGAGAAGAAAGAAAATGAAGGTAATGGGCTGGGGAGGAGGACAGTTTTACAAGGGGTGGTTAAAGACAGCTTCTCTCCTTAAGCGACCCATGAGCAGTCCTGAGAGAGCCATGTGAGGATGTGGGAGAAGAGGCTTCTGTGCAGTTCCTAAGAAGGGAATATGCTTGATGCATGCAAAGGACAGAAAGATGGGTGGCTGCAGCTGAGTGAATGAATGCCAGGAGGAATATAGGGGATTAAGACCTTGTATGCCTAGTGGGCCTTGACAAAAAAATATGAATTTTAGTCTAATTGTAATGGGAAACCATTGAAGGATTATATGCAGGGGAATGATGTTAATTCTTAGAAAAAGGGAAGGCGGGTAGAGAGGGTGGAGGGAGATCAGACCAGCTACTCTGTGAGAACAGACTGTAAGGGCGGAAGGAAGCCGGGAGGGAGACCAGTTAGGAGGCTGGTGCAGTAGCTCAGGTGAGAGCCAACAGTGGCTTGAACAAAAAAGCGATATTAATAAGGGCCTAAAATAGGCTGTAGTATATAGATTGCTCTTGCATTTCATTTGATTCTCACCATGTTCTGAGGTAGTGTAATAATTCTTCTCTTAGGTATAAATTGAGTTGTCCAAGGTTTTAAAAATGAGTATTGATAGAGAGAAGGACTGTAAATTCCAAATGCATGGCATATAGGAACAGAATTTATTGATGACATTATGTGAGCTTCTTTGGAATTCTACCTTTTTTCTCACCCTTTTTTTGTTGTTGTTTTAGTGTATTAAAATAATAAAACTTTATAGAGTTAAAACAGTAACACAGCATAATGTGAAATGAAATGAAGGTAACTTGCAACCCAGAAAGGTTCTTAAAAGTCCAAGAAACTGAGTAAAGTACTCTTTAGAAATATATAAAGCCAGGTATACTTACCTATATGTCACCTCTCAGTCATGATCACTGTAAAACTGATTGACGATTAAAATAAGGCAAAACTGAGAACCAAGGTAGAGGCAGGTACAGAAGCAGTTGGAAACCGGAGTTGGGAAGTTTGGAAGCCAGGATTGTCAGAAGCTGGGAAAGCAGGATCAAGGCTTGGGTGAGCAGTAGACTGGCAGGTGCAGAGCCTGCTGCCCTCTGGTGAGGCAGCCCAGCTCAGGGCTGGCTGGCAGGGACTCCCTGACTGGGGTGGAAAGTGTGGACTCAAGGAGATGAAATCATCAGTTTACATGGTAATTGTAAGAATTGTAATGTTTGAACTATGAGCCATAAAACTAATACACTGTACAGTATAGGGATGCTAGGGCAGTTCAGTAAATGCAGTGGTTACCTTTAAGTAAACTGGTGCTCAGCAGTTGGCCCAGACACTGCTGACATCTCCTGTTTATTTGGAATATATCGAAATCAATATGTTGATATTAATCTCTCTCTGAAATATGCTGCTTCTGTCAGATGCTTTCTTGGTCACTTCCCTCTCCCTCTAATATTTTAACAAGGAAAAATCATTTATCGACAGTTTGATAGCATAGTTTTAACACTTTTAGCCTTCAGTAATGCATTTCATTTGTTCTAAGTTGCCTATATTTTCTTTTTTTTTTTTTTTTTTTTTTTTTGAGGTACGTGGGCCTCTCACCGTTGTGGCCTCTCCCGCTGCGGAGCACAGGCTCTGGACGCGCAGGCCCAGCGGCCACGGCCCACGGGCCCAGCCGCTCCACAGTACGCAGGATCCTCCCGGACCGGGGCACGAACCCATGTCCCCTGCACCGGCAGGCAGACTCCCAACCACTGCGCCACCGGGGAAGCCCACATTTTTAACAACTGCAGTTGAGATGGATCTTAACAACTGGTAGAATCTTAGATTGGAGGAAAAACAGTATTCAGTGTCGGTGGTGTTTTACAGGTTTCCCCTGAGGAATGTTTACATTAAGACCCGAGTTTAATTTCTTTTTAATCATACTTTTTCTACATCGACCTATCATGCTGTCAAATAAGTTGCAATTTAAATTGATAATACAAAAGTGATGGGTCTTAAAATACAATTTTAATCATAACCCCTAATCATGAGCTCAAGAATATTTCTCCTGGGTAAAACATTCTTAGAGGCTTCTAAAGAAATAACTTTAGGAAGAATCCATGTAATTTCCTGAATGCACAGTAATTTCCTGAAGTCTCTAAATTACTGTGTGTGCATGTGGTGGGGAGAGGGATGAGAGGGATGGTGGGCGGTAAAGCTTTGCTTAATAGTTGGCAGTCTTACCTTTGTGATGGTGAAGAGTGTGGTAGGTTTTATCATAGTCTCCTTAGGCTCTTGGGAAGATAGTTAATGGAAAGTGCAGAAATATTGTGTGTATGTATGAGTTTACTGTCTAATGGCTCACATGTCCATTCTATAAAATAGTGATGTATTTTTCATTAGCAAAAAGTGCAAGTTATATAGAAAATTGTTAGTTATATAGGCTATAAACAGAAGATTAATATTTTCTGAAAACCTCATACAAACTGACAGCAGTAGGGCCCTGGTGTTTACAGTACATTCAAATGATAGGCCAACTCACCAAAGTGGAAATAACACTGATAACTGGGGGAAAATGGTCAAACCGTGTAATCAAAAGAAATACAAATTAGATCTACAGTGAGGTTCCTCATTCAGATCAGTAGGAATTTTTTTTTTTCAAGTATCCAAAGCAAGGGTAGGAACTCAAAATGTCATGATTGGTAGCATTATACCCTAATGTGCCCCCCACCTTCTTTAGGAAGCAATTTAGCATTGTACATGGAGCCATGAAAGTGGTCTAACCTTTTGGCTTGGTCACCCCACTTCTGAAGATCTTTGCTAAGGAGATAAAACCATTATTTTAAAAAACTATATACATGAAGATTTTCCTCATAATATTTTAAGAATAGAACTTTGTAAGCACCAATCCCCAGCAATAGGGGATTGACTAAGTCCAGTATAAGAATAACATTTGATGGGCCAGTGTGTATTCATTAAACAATAAATATGCAACAGTGGGGTGGAGAGCGCTTGTTAGTAACAAGAAGACATAAATCGTGCACTAATTAGAGCTTTTTTTAACGTATAAGAAAAGCAACTAAAAGTAATGGTTATGAATCACTGTGTGTTAATGATTGTGAATGGTTGTGTTTAATTTTTAAACAGCATCGTTTTGGCTCGTGCAGATTTTTGTTCATGATATTTGTTAAAGGAATGAGCAAGTGACTTTTACCTTTCCCCACCTTTAGTGTGATCATCAGTACTGCTGATTAACCAGGTCTCCTTCAGTTGCAAGTTAAAAGAAAATCAGAGTCAAGCACTGCTTGACCCAGGAGTTAAATGATCTCCGCAGTTCTGCTCTCCTCCGTTGATGTCTCCTGAAAAGCCTTTCCCCTCATGATAGCAAGGGGAGTGTCCAGCAGGTCAAGACTAGCTAAGGATCCTAGAGTACAGTTCTGCCTTTCTCTTTTCTTGGGAAGTCCCAGGACAGCTGTGATTGATTGGCCAGTCCTGGGTCCTGTGCCCACCTTTGAACCCCCTAGGATAGAGTAGGGAGAGTGCCAGGTTTTTTCTGGTCACTTGGACGAAGTTTACTTTTTTTTTTTTTTTTGCATGTTGTCATTTCTTTTCTCCCAGCCTTCTTGATTTTTGTATTTAGATCTGTAGTAGCACATCTTGGTTTGGCGTGCGTGCGTGCGTGCGTGCGTGTGTGTGTGTGTGTGTGAGAGTGAGTGAGAAAGCTTCTCTTTGATTCTGGCACTTACTTTTCCTGGACTTCCATTGAAAATTGTTAAGTTTTACCATGCCATAGACAGTGATAAATAATATAGCTACTTTGCAAACATTTCTGCTTATTTTTTAGATTCAAATGTAGTCTGTTTACTTTCTTTTTGGTATAGGTTAAGTAGTCATGAATTCTTTCGGAAGCCATAGGTTAGAGGCAGCTGTGAAAGTCTGCCTGTCATTTTGTGTACAGCTGAAATAATTTGTTTTCCCATTGTCTAATTTTTCAAATATGTAGGAGAAAAAACTTTAAAATAGTTTTATGGGTCTTTTACATAAAAATGTTGAATAGAATATTTTCTCCAAAAGCAGCTTGATAAACTTCAAATTCAGTGAAGGAATTTTCATGAAGAACAAAGCAGTTGGTTTAGCTATGTAAATTACTAGTGCTGGCAGTAACATTAAAATGGATGGCTTAGATTCCTGTTAAAATGGGAAGTCCAAAATTACTGTTCGTGCAAAATTCTTTGTGGGCGGGAAAAGGGGATTCTAGGTAAATACATTTGTGAAATGCTGGGTTAGACAGAATTCACTACTAGACTAATTCGTTTTTAATATATCAATGTGTGTATTCTTTTGATTCTCTAAGAGGCAGGGATTTCACTTTGACCATCAAACCCCTCTTTCAAAAACAGATTATTATGTGGTTTGGGAAATAATTGCCTTAACCATTACTCTTTATCTGAATCTTGGTCCAGTTTCTTAAAAGATTGGTTAAATGGTTTGAGATGGACTTTGCTGAGGAAGTGTCATAGGGCTTTTATGTTTGTTTGTTTGTTTTAAACAACAACCTTACTATCCTATGTGGTAGCTTGTGCTTGATTTGTATTTCTGCCTAAATAGAAGACACTATCCCACCTTGGTGCAAGGTGGACTACAGGCAGACCCACCTTTCTATGTAGGTATGGCCAGAATTTTTTTCAAGTAGCCCTGTGATCTACTCCAGGAAGTACTCTTATTGAAGCCCCAAATTAATCATGCAGCGTGGAATGAAGAAGTGAGAGTTTAGCTTTGGAAGTAGAGGGCAAAGTTAAAAATCACTATCATGGACGTGTTCCTATAGATTAGAACATTGAACTTTTATGTAGTCCTCTTAAATCTGCCATGATGAATAGCCCCCAGATAAACCACAGCCAATTAAATGAGTTCATTTGTTGAATGGAGTTAGAATTAGCCATTTGATTGTCTGAAGAACATTTGCTAAAAGCAACTCACTTGGTTTTGGCATATTTGATACATTGAGCTGGTATCTGACAGTAGTTGGCCACTGCATAACTTGCTTCTTGAGACTGTTCCTGGAATGTGCTAGTAATATCAGCTTTAAAGGAGGGTGACTGAATTTTTAATTGATAAGTAGGAGGGGAGTCACATATATGATTCATCTAAAGTTGGCATAGATTATTTAGGTGCAAGTTAAAGAAGTCTAAGACATAGCCACGGTTTTATTCCACATGTATGGAGAGTTTCTACAATTTTGCTGTTTCCCAATAGAATTTTTATATTGTGCCTTTACTAAAATTGCCTTTTTGTCATTACTAAAAGCTCTTCTCAAGGCTATTAAAAGTGGTTTAAATCAATGTGTAGCTATCTTTAAAATCATGTAGTTTTCTACTCAACTAAATCACCACACCTTTTTCACTTCTTCCTATACAGACTTACCTTTGGAATCAAACCCTTCTGACCACCCAAGGGCAAGCACAATTTTCCTGAGCAAATCTCAAACGGATGGTAAGACAATGTTTTTTTTTTCCCCTGAGAAAAAGAGTGAAAACTGTTTTTGTTTTGTGTATTATAGGAAGTATTTAGAAAAACTCTTACAGTGGTTTAAATGTTTCACTTTTTCATGTATTCACTTGTCTTATTTTAATATATTGATGATACACTTTCTTTTAGTTGTCAGTGTTTTAGTGAGGAGAACACTTAGACTATCTGTTTATACGTTTTGCCACCTCTTTATCAACATAGTCAACTGGCCACATGATTTAGATGTGGTCTATTTCTCCATGCTACTTTGTCCTTTTCCCCTTGCTCCAAAGAGCACATATGTTAAAGATGAATGATAGGGTTTAGGTCACAGTTAGGTTTTCATTTGATCAAATCAGAAAAATCAGTCGTTATATATGGGAATTGAGCCTTGTGATTTTGACCCGGTTTTACCCAAAGTTCAACCAGACAAGCCTATCTCACATCCAGATTTATGCTACTCAGAACTTTTAAGCTATTCAAAACTTTCTCATCCTAATGTAGTGCTGTGCCAGGGTAATAAGAGCAACATGCCTTATGGGGTTCCCCAGAAGATTATCCTCAGCATGTGAAACTCATATAAATTTCCTGTGTCCTCCTTGTTTTAAGATGAGAATCAGAACTGTAGAATTTTTTGCACTCCTTCTTGCTTGCTTGTCTTCCTTAATGTTATGTTAAATCCTAGTTTATTTGCTAAAAAGCCATACGTGACCAAGTTTTTCAGTTGATTACGAGAGCGGGAATACAAGAAGTGAACATTCCACAATATTTAAAGTGATGCAGCACAATAAAAAACGGAGGTTTGGTTTTTTGTTGTTGTTGTTTTGTTTTTTGTTTTTTTCCATTAGATCACTGGTTTTTATAAAAGGATATAACTCAGGAACAGCCAGATGGAAGAGATGCATAGGGCCAGGCATGGGGACAGGGCACAGAGCTTTGATGCCCTCTGCAAGGGTACTACATGTTCACCAACCTGGAAGCTCCCTGGGTTTCTAACTTGCATTTTTCTAGTGTGTGTACTTGAGCCACTCATTTCTGGTTAGGATTGCTCTATTTCTCAGTTTCTTCCAGAGCCATGAGCTGCTCACATGTAGAGGGGCTCTGGAGACAGTAAAAGAAAAGGTGTCCCATGCCTGCCTCTCTTCAGCCTTAAGGAATCCGTGCCTGTGATGCCCATCTGGAGTTAAAGGAGGCAACGTGAGCAAGAGTGTGGCCTAAGACCCTCTTCAAGCTTTTATTCTTCCGGCCTTTGTTGGAGCAAAACAGTTTCGTGTGCTGTAGATATGTTCATTTAGGTCAGCACACTCATTTTAAAATTTACATTTAACATAGGTTACTTTCCAGTTGTGTATTTTTTCAGTAAGGTATTTGAGTAGGTTACCATTAAGTGGTTCAGGATGCTTCCAGAGATACTGGTGCGTTTAGAGATGAGTGCCTGGCCAGAAACTGGTTCTTAGAGTTGTCATCTGTAGATTGTGGTAATTAAAGTAAGCTGTGTGTAAATGAAGAATTAGAAGATACTACTGGCTAGTAGTTCAGCTATGCAGCAGGTAAATTTTTTTATTAGCTAAGTTTCTCACCTGGCCTAATTTGCTTTGTCCTTTTCTTTTGTAAATGGGGAGTCCTTCATTTGTACCTAATACAGAATATCTATTAGGTCAAAAAAGTAAAACTAAGTTTTTAGATTTTATTTATAGGACTCATCTTGCTGGGTGATTTATATTATGTATTTTGTTGGAAAGTATTTTAAAAAATAGAATGGAATTTTATCTCATTGTGTTATTGGTAATCCATCAAATAATTAGCGACTACTTTTATTTTTCTATGGCATTTGTATCAGAATTCATCAGTTAATTTTTTTTATTCTTAGTGCGAGAAAAGAGGAAGAGCAACCATTTAAACCATGTAAGTAAACAGTTGAAAAGTTAAGAAATTAATAGTTTGAATTAAAAATATGTCTGCCATGATTCCTAAAAAATATGATGGATCCAATACTGTAGAATCTTTTTTGTAGATTTTCTAAATCTCTATTTTCCTAATTATCAAATGTATTCAGGAAAGTTTTTGACTTAGTAGTGCCCATTTTTTAAGGGTTCTGACATTTAAGTTAAATTTCAATAATATGGTTGTAGTATAAAGATCTGCCTTAAACTCTTTTGCCTTATTTTTCTGATCTTATTTTTTAACCAAAGTAATAAAAGTATAATAGGTAAGTTAATTTTTAGCACTGTCCATTGACTTCTTGTCATAGCAGGTGAAAGCTTAGCTTCTTCACTCCACCATGACGTTATCTCCCCTCTGTTCCCTCAACATGTATCAGTTTTTATTAAATCAGAATCAATGTTTACATTACTACGACTCTGCAAATTTGTGTGTGCATTGCTGAGCCATATAGTTCTCTGACTGTGCCTCCTCCTTGTACGCCCTTCATTCTTTTTCTTAAATATTAATGAAATTGGAGCACTTCTACACTTCTCTAGGATAATCCAATCCCCCTTTTCCTAGCCAGCGTGATCTCACACAGCCAGATGCAGTAAGTAGCTCCCTGCCCGGTCTCCCCGCTTTCACATTCTTCATTTTTTCTGTGGAATTAATTTCCTGACTATAGTCACTTGTCTGTTTTCTAACAGCTATTTTTTTCCCCAAATGTTTTAACATTTGTCACATGCCTATCAAAAATATTTTCCGTCTACTAAGCCACATCTGTTCCATTTTTTTCTTGGAGACACTTTTCCCCAATCTTTTGTCTTCCTACTGCCATATAGACTAGTGTTCCCCTAGGCCTGCTCTGTGCCTCTTTTCCTGGGATATCTGTGTGAAGTCGTCTGGGATCTCACAGAACTCTGCTCTCTTGGGTTGGATCCCCTATGTCCTAGATTCTGTTTCCCTCTTGTTATACTTCCTTGTTTTACTGGAGCACATTTTCCTGGGAAAAGGGCACATGGGCAGAAAGTTTATAGAGATCTAGCCTCTCTGAAACTCCTTCTGTTTGATAAAGTATAGAATTCTAGGTTGAAACTAATTTCTGCAGTTCTACAGACATTTCCCTCTCATCTTCTCATTTACAGTGTTGCTCTTAAACCTGTTGACATTGTATGATATGTTGTACATTACCGATTTTAGTCATTTTCCCCCATCCCTTCCTTCTCTGGAGCCTTTTAGTACCTTCTCTCTGCCTGGGATTTTGAAATTTCATAATTTGGTTTGGTATAGACCTTTTTTGTGTGTTTCTTTGATATTCTGTTTTTTTCTTCCAGGTTCCTATTATTCAGATGTTGGAAGTCTTAGACTTACCAGATCGCTAACTTTTTTCCCCTCCTGCTTTGCATTTTCTTTTTGTCCTGCTTCCTGGAGATTTCCTTGACTATGCTCTAATCCTTCTATTGAATATATTGTTTTGTCTACCTTATTTTCAATTTATAGAGTTCTGTTATATCCTGTCATTCTTTTTTACACTGATGCAATTTCAAGTTTTCATTTGCTCCTGAGTTTTATCACTCCCATCAATTCCTTCTTCCTGTTGTTGTTTTTTTTTTTTTAAGCATCCTTATATTTTATTTTATTTATTTTTTGGCTGCATTGGGTCTTGGTTTCTGCGTGCAGGCTTTCTCTAGTTGCGGTGAGCTAGAGCTACTCTTTGTTGCCGTGCGTGGGCTTCTCATTGTGGTGGCTTCTCTTGTTGTGGAGCACAGGCTCTAGGGTGTGCGGGCTTCGGTAGCTGTGGCTCATGGGCTCTAGAGCGCAGGCTCAGTAGTTGTGGCGCACGGGCTTAGTTGCTCTGTGGTATGTGGGATCTTCCTGGGCCAGGGCTTGAACCCATGTCCCCTGCATTGGCAGGCGGATTCTTAACCACTGCGCCACCAGGGAAGTCCCATTCCTTCTTCCTGTTTTGATCTCTTACTTGTTGGGGGCTTCCCTCAAACGTGTGATGGTCCCTGGCTGGCTGTTAAGATCTAATTGGAAGCATCACTTGGACAACTCGTTAACTGATGGGCCTCACTACAAGGATTTGGGGACCACGCCTCTGAACTCTGAGCCTGCCTTGGGTTCTGTAAGACAAACTGGTTTTCTTGTTCCTGTCTTAGTCACTCTCTGTAGGTACCAAGGTTGTGCTCCCTCTGTTCTACCATGTCAGTTACCACTCGTTTATCTAGTCTTTTCACCTTTCAAACATTAAAAATCATCTGCTGTTTATCCTGTCTTATGTATAGCCTTTTTAAAAAATGCCTTTAATTCTAATGAGATGATATCTCTGAAAGAAGGGGGAGAGGAAATAGATTTGTGGTCAAACTTAGATTTATTCTTTGAATATAGGTTCTAAGTTCGAAGTTTTAATTCAATATAATTAACGGTATTAATTCAGACAATATTTTTGATTATACCTATAATTAGAATATTATACTTTTCTACTAAGGCCTTGAGTATGAATTCTATTCAAACCACTCACCCTACCACATTGTCCATTAATGTGCAACATAGATGGAGTATTACAAATTTTTCAGTTAAAGTCATTGATTCTTAATAAACATATCCAAAACTTGTGAAGAGGGGGAGGAAAAAAGTGAACGTCAGCTTTATTCTTTTAATGGGTTAAAATCAGAGGCAGTAGGCACAATGGGAAGAGTCACTGGGTGCGGGCAGGATTTCAACAGGTACTTGACCTTTAATGATAAGTTTTGGGGGTTGTTACTGACTAGCCTCCTAGGTATGATTATCTTCTAGTCTTCACCATTAAACCTGAAGTCTACCAAGCAACCTTTCCCCTTGTAAAGATTGTAAAAGTCCATCTATTCTGTCCTTAATGCTGAATGAAGATAAATACTCTTCTTCAGTGACCAATTGAAATAATACCTATGAACATTAAACTGTCAGTAGTGTTTTTTGCTACTTGATTTTTTTTTGTATTTGCATTTTATACCCTTATCTGTGTCAGTATAGTTTATTGAGGTTGTGAGCCAGCAATGGTAAGGCTTTAATCATAAAGGACAGTTATCTTAAATTTTCAAGCAAGATGAGAGGAAAGTAATCTGCTGGCAGCTAATATATCTAGGCTTTGCTCAGAGGCTTCAATTCTGCCATCCTTTAGTGAATACTAGATGCTGGAAAGCTTGAATAGTTTCAGGTGTAGGCCTGTGGAAGTGTTTCTTTTGTAAGATCGAGCCAGTAGTTGCTGATACATTAAATGAGCCCCCATAGGACTACAGACCACATCTAATTAAAATTTTTTAATGTTTTAGCACTAATATTTCCAAAGACAAATCAATATACATTCATAATAGAAAAAAAATTTTAATAGAGGAAAACAGGAAAAATAGCACCCAGAGCTCTACCAACTAGTCTATATTTTGGTACTTTCCTTACTATTTTTATTCCCCTCATATATATAGATTTTTGGTCAGAATTGACTTTTATTACGTGTAGTGTATGTCATATTATACCCTAATAGTAGTGACCTTAAAAGATAACCTGCTTCATTTAGAATCAAAGTATTTGAATGAGTGAATTTTCATTTTCCATGCTGTATCTGTTTTTTGAGATTCTAAAATTACACATTAACCGAATAGCTTAAGGGCCATATCAGAGTTTTAGTTTAAAACATTTCTAGCTTGAAGGAGAAATTAGTCTTCCAAATAGTGATACTTTTCAAGTATGTCACATCTAGAACTTTTTGTTAATAAGGAATAAGTGGCTTTGCATAAAGCATCTGAAACAAGCAAAATGGTGTTTTATATACCATTTGGATATTTCTGATTATTGGATACTGGCAATTTTTATTTAAATGCTCTGTATTTTGAAAAGCATCAACTAGGTTTTCTCCCTGCCTCACCTTTAATGTATTTGTGGAGGGCCCCGATGGGAGAGTGTGACAGCATGGTGAAAACTGTTTTATATTAGTAGGAGGAAGGAAGGCTCCTCTGAATTAGTAAACAAACAAAAACTAAAAACAAAACCCAGCTTTAAAATTGTTTGTATTCTGTGGTATTAAAGAATGCTACTGTTCCTTCCAGTTGCTTTCAGTGATTGGGATTTGGTTATTGGCCTTACTTTAAGGAAGAGAATTGTCCTAACGTAGTTTAGGCCATTTTAGTATTTGACTATTGCCGTGTTCATGGGCTCTTCACAAATAAATGGATACTTCTAAAGTGTTTTAAAGATAGTTCATTCTCTAGAAGGTCTCAAAAAGTTCTTTGTCACCTACCCAATACCACTGCAGATAAATTCTCACGAATTTGTATTTTTAGTAAGATTTACCTTCCAGTTGTAACTGATCTTAAATAATTTCTCAAACACTTGTTGAATCCTAATTTGTCCCAGATTCTATGCTCAGTAGCTGGAGGTAGGAGAAGAATCTTCCTAACCTGGAGAAGCTTGTTTACTTAAGAGGGTGGTACTATGCAGGCAGCTGAGACCATGGAACAGTTGGTAAATTAGATGTGTGAGTGTGCAGAAAGTGAGTAGTTTTGTGGTGTGCCTGCTGGCAAAGGGATCCTAGAGGAAGATGGGGTCAAGCTTGCTGGGACAGGAGGAAGAAAAAGGCATTGCAGGCAGAGAGCAGCATGGGTGAGGCAGGAGTGTCAAATAACACGTAGAACAGAATTAGTACAATTTTGAAATGAATGGAGAGTATTCTCTGAGGTTCTCACTTGAGTAATGTAATGGCAGTCTTACTTAAACATGAAGTGAGAAGTTAAATTCTCCGAGTTGTTTTATCCGTTTTTTTGGATGCGAGGGAATCTTTAAGCAGTACCTTTTTGTCCTCCAGATAAGGAAATTGAGGCCCAGAGAAACTAATGGCCCCCGGCTTTTTAGTGATAGAGCAGCCCTGGCATGCCCAGCCTCTGATTCGAAAACGTTTGTTTCGTCACACTGTCTCCTGAACTAATACATTTATTACTGGTGTTCATTTACTGCAGTGAAATGCTCCTACGTCGGTATTATATAAAGCATTATGTTTTATTGTAGTAAATGAATAGAAATAGGAAATCTCAGCTGCATTTCATTGCTTAAGGAAAAAACCCTGAAATCTTATTCTGAACTTTTTACATTATTATAAAGGTAATTTATAATAGGTGCTTGCCAGGTTTGATTATAGGTACTATATCAAGGCAGCATTTTATAACCCATTTCTCAAAGCTCATCTGTGGAAGTCAGAGTATAGAGGCTTCCCATAGAGCTGCACATGATATCACACTCAGACAGTTCATGGAGGGTAAGAAAAATCTTAATGCTTTATCGTTTGACATTTTAACCAAGGAAAAGAACACACTTTTATAGGTTTAACTTACCGTGACATTTTCTTCTATTTCCCTTCCCCTTCAGGTATCTCCAGGGCAGCTTACTAAAAAGTATAGCTCATGCTCAACAATATTTCTAGATGACAGCACAGTCAGCCAGCCTAATCTTAGAACCACAATAAAATGGTGAGTACAACTAGGTTGCCAAGGGCTGAGTGACAGACCCCCTTATCGCTAAAAGCATCCTAGCCGTACATAATTTCATTCATTTGAATTGTCCTTTTCAGTGATCAGGTTAAAAAACTGGTGTCAACTATATATTGATTTCAAGGACCTAAGTATGAATTTTCAGTTTCCATTTTAATCTTAGAGTGCATGATGGAAGGGAAAGCCAGTTAGCAAATAAGAAATCCCAGAAAAAGTATAAATCTTTCTTTGACGCATTTCTGTTGTTAAGACATTGTTGACCATAATGAGAAAGAGAGGTACTTTTTATTGGCTATTTCTAGAAAAAATTATTTCTTTATGAGCTGTAGTCCTAAAACAATGTATACTACTTTGGAAGCTACTCTTAGAAGAAGGAACAGATTGTCCCCTACTGGCACCAAAGTGAATCTGCATTTAAATTTAATTGGATTTTGTCAGATTTATCCCACTGTGCATTTTTTTTCCTGCACTATTTCTGTATGAAATTTTACTTCTCCTTCCCGTCCCCCAAAGAGGGGGAAAATATATCAAACCAGTCTTCAGGAATACACACTCAAGCTTAATATCTTTGTAGACGAAATTTGTTCAACTGAGGTTTTAACTTAATAGATAGATTTAATTTTTGTTTATATATATAAATATATCTCCAACACACAACTGTATCAATCACAGCAGAGAACAATAAAAGAGATGAGGTTTCGGAAACATGGCTGTGGTCAGGCTTATACTTAAGAAGACACGAACAGTGTCATGATGACGAAAACTATTCCTTAATTTCTGGGAGCACCTCATAGTCCACAATTGGAGACGCACTTTCAAAACACCCTAATGGGGCTTCCCTGGTGGCGCAGTGGTTGAGAGTCTGCCTGCTGATGCAGGGGACACGGGTTCGTGCCCCGGTCCGGGAAGATCCCACATGCCGAGGAGCAACATGAGCCACATGTTGCAGCAGGCCCGTGAGCCACAACTACTGAGCCTGCGTGTCTGGAGCCCGTGCTCCGCAACAAGAGAGGCCGCGATAGTGACAGGCCCACGCACCGCGATGAAGAGTGGCCCCCACCTCCCACAACTAGAGAAAGCCCTCGCACAGAAATGAAGACCCAACACAGCAAAAATAAATTAGTTAATTAATAAAAACACCCTAATGATGAACCTTTCAAGTTTATTTAAGAGAAAAAAACCAAACGGGATGCAGAGCTTCTTGCCTCCTCCCTCGCGGTTGTCCACGAAACATTAACATCTCCTTAGGATATGAATGTTGATTTTCCAGAACACAGTTTGGGAAATGCTATTTGAAAATATTAATATCCTTATCCTTAATTTTATTTTTCGTCTTAAGTTTATAAGCTAATTATATTTTAATTGGTTTTTAATGTGCCAGCTTTTTTTTTAGCTATTTAAATTATCAGTAACTTCTACTTTAATTAAAGACAGCAAGTTCACAGTCATAATAATGTAACTTTCCTCTCTGGCTTACAATAATAGTTGTAGTCAAATCATGTTTCAGCAAAAACTGAGCCCCAGCTCTCTCTAAAGTCCTGAGTTTGGGCACTTATCACATAATCACTGAATGTTTTTATTCAGCCAAGACACGGAATCTGTGGGTACAAAAACCACTCTACTTTGGCTAGAGTCACAGCTTCCTTTGAATTCAAAAGAGTCTGATGTCCAGTATATAATTCAAAAGTACTTTGAAGATTAACCTTGCTCAGGGACTTCCCTGGTGGTGTAGTGGCTAAGAATCCACCTGCCAACACAGGGGACACAGGTTCGAGCCCTGGTCTGGGAAGATCCCACATGCTGCAGAGCAATTAAACCCGTGCGCCACAACTACTGAGCCTGTGCCGTAGAGCCCGCGAGCCACAACTACTGAAGCCCATGTGCCTAGAGCCCGTGCTCCGCAACGAGAAGCCACCACAATGAGAAGCCCACTCAGTGCAATGAAGAGCAGCCCCCGCTCGCGGCAACTAGAGAAAGCCTGCACGCAGCAACAAAGACCCCACGCGGCCAAAAATAAATAAAATTAAATAAAGTTAAAAAAAAGATTAACCTTGCTCAGACAAGTAGGTTTCATCCTTTTTTTTTTTCCAACCTAGTCTAATTTTTGGAAGTACAGTAAATTTTAATTTGCTCTCATTAAGTTTTAAAAATGATCATTCATCACATTCATTATTGGTGAAATAAAGGTTTACTGAGAAAATTAATAGGGCCAGTTGGCTTTTAGGAATGATTTTGAAAATGTTTATCATGGGGTTAGTTTTCAGTGGGGTAGTTGTTCTCAGTGGGGTAGGTGAGCCTTATTAGAATCACTTATGCAACTTTTCAAGATATATGTTTCTGGATGCACAAAGTCCACCCACCTGCCCCCGCCTCCAAGACACAGTGTCTGCCTGTCTGTCTGTCTCTCTCTCTCTCTCTCTCACCCACGCACATACACCTTTTGACAGGATGGGGAATGATGTGAAGCATGATTTTATGGACAGAAACATCCCGAGTGATTCTCTGATCTTAACCCTAACTCATTCATTGCTAAACTTTGCTGCACACTGCAGTCATCTGGGGATCTTTAAAAACAATCCTGATGCCCAAGTCATACCCAGTGCCGGTTAAATCAGAACATCTTGAAGCAGAAGCCAGGCAGTTTTTAAAGCTTCTCAGATGATCCCAGTGTGCAGCTGAGCTTGGGAGCCACTATTTGGTTAGAGGGCAGGAGAAAGAGAACTGCTTCTGATAATTGGTGGGACCTTGGGTAAGTCAGTTTTAAGCCTTGGTTCCCTTATCTGTAAAATGGGTTGTTTAATTAAATGTCATCTACGGTTCAGTGGTCCTTTCCATCATAAAACTTCTAATTCTGTGATTTTAAAGTCAATTTGAAGACGAAACTTTGAAGCACTATAGAAGTATCCATCTTTGATGCTAACAGTGTTACAGGCCTTTACACAAGTGCTAAGATTCTATAGACCTATTATAAAATTCAGATTTGCCTTCCCTCAATTATTTTGAGTTTCATTTTAGACACTGAGAACAAAGGGGAGCATATAACTTAACCAGAGAACCCCTTTGTTGCCTAATATACAACATCTGTGAATAACTTAGGAATATAGTAACTTAAAAAAGAGCACCTAAGGACTTGTATCTATCTGTTCATTAATACTTTATTTAAAATAATTTGGAAATACCTGTCATTAATAGTATACTGTGTAGTATTATGCTGTATTATTAGCACTGCTTATTTCAGGATAGCTAGACCTATCATCAGTTTTGTGGCTATAAAATTTTGCTATTAAATTTTCTAATTATGTAAAAGTGATTTTAAGTCATTTTGGTATAGAGCACTTTTATTATTTACTTTTAGGGAAATAATGGAAAACGGATGGGTAGGTGGATAGCAAACTAATTCAACTGAAATGCAGGGGCTAACAGACCACACACACACATACACACACACACATACAAACTACTATATGGCTTAAATTTAAGCATGTGTCTAGATAGATATAACTTGTACAGGACAGAAGGTTTTGTGAGTAGAAGGACAAATGACAGGGGAAATATGTAATAATTTATATATTATAATAACCAAAACATGCCTTCTAACAGCCTATCTAGCATTTTGGGTCTCCTAATTTTGCTAAAAGCCAAAGAACCTAGAACAAGGGGGAAAGCACCCAAGTGGTACTGTTCTGAATTAGAGGATTTCAGGGCCACTGGGCCTCTGGAAGGTCTTCCCTCCTTGCTAACCCGTTTTTAAAAATGTCTTCAGGCCTGATATGATAAAAATCAGTTATTACAATGTATTTTTTTCCCTCCACAGTGTGACCTTAGCAATATATTACCACATAAAGAACAGGTGAGCTCTTTTAAAACCTATCTTGTTATTCCAGCTAATTAATTTACTAGGTATCAAGTTTAGTGTTAGGTAATAACTGGCATAAGCTTTTATTATTAGAGTGCTTTTATTACAATATTGAAGTGAATCATTTATTTTTATCTTAGGACTCTTAATTCTTAAGTTACTGAGCATCCCAAAGAGTATTTGTTTATATGGGTTATATTGATAATTTACTGTATTAGAAATTGAAATTGAGAATTAAAAAAATTAAATCCATTGTATGTTAAAACAGGGTTTTCCTTAGCACTATGGAAATTTTGAGCTAGATAATGCTTTGTTGTGGGGTGTTGTCCTGTGTGTTATAGGATATATAGCAGCACCCTTGGCCTCTACTCACTAGATACCCGTAGCACCTTCTTCCCTCCACATTACGACAACCAAAATTGTCCCCAGCCATGGCCAGAAGTCCCCTGGGGGATGAAATCACCCGATTGGGAACCCCAGTGTTTAACATAAGTCATTTTTTTTTAATGAAAAATAACTATTTTCCACAACAAAAAATGTTGAGAGAAAAGTATCTCCTTAATAGAAGACAGCTGATTCTCATATCTTTCTGTCTTCAGTCATTTGTTTTGAAGAAACAATATGAAGATCCAGCCACGTGCAGATATATAGTTGGAAAAAGGTGTATTTTTAAAGCCTTCAGATAATTTGGTATATTCTTTGATACTGTACCAAAAGTCTGCATGTGCTACTTTCTTAAATTAGTTAAAATGGAATTCTAAATCATATCAATGAACTTGTAGTAAATACTGTGTTAAATTAATACCCATTGATCTGTCATGCATACTGAGTAGATCTTTTTACCTGTACGTGACTTTATAATATTATACATTGGTCATTTGGAAAGCATTGGTTCACATTTCTTTAGACAGTGTCAAAAACTCACTTTTGTTAGTATCACCACCAATCTTACCAGAAAAATCTTTTAAGTATTGAGAAGTTGTCAAGTTCACAATAGAAGGTACAAGTTTTCCAAAAATCCTGATATTTTTAGCTTGATGACTTGAATTTTATCATTGGCCACAAATAACTTTAGAGTTATTTTCCTTGAAGTGACAGGCTCACTCTGTTCATTCTTGAAAGAATGACTGTCAGTTGTACATTCAAATAACGATGGTGTTCGATGCAAAAAGTGTTTCAAATAAAGATGTTCTATGAAAAAAATGACTTACCACTAAGTCACAAGTGCTTTTCCTTAACACAGCCATATTTCAGTGTGTAAAAGTGCTCAACGCATGCTTTCCACTTATTCAGAATATTAAAAAGAAGGACCAAGGTTTAAGAACACTATTAATTTTTACTCTTTTATCAAGGATATTCTTAAAGCAGAGTTTTAACTGCAAGTGGCAGTGAATAATTGAATGACTTCTAGTTCAGTTTGGTACCACTGCCTTGATTCATGCTCAGAAACCAGCAGTTTTACCCACTTTTGCTTTTATACATCCATAGCAAATGTCACACAATGTCAAAGGCAGGTAGTGTCTTAGTATTCTTATAAAAGCAGTTTTGACCTCTTGGGCCTCCTGAAGAGGGGATAGGGGAGAATCCCAGAGGCCTGCAGACCACATTTAGAGAACCGCTGTTTAAATGAGCACAATGTATTAGTGTGGTGAAAGTTTAAATAAAAAGCCTGGTTTCTTTTAAAATAAAAAGACAATTACATTTTTAACTCAAACTATTTAAAAGAGGCAGGAAGAAATACACAATAAGAATATAAAGGACTAAAGAGAAAAAAACGGGAAAAAAACATGACTCTCATACTTACATTCACTGAAGTTAGAAGAATTTATTATTGCCCACCACCACTGCTTTATAAAATGTTCTTGCATATTCCAGTGTGAGGTTAGAGGAGTGAAAATATATTGGCTTACTAGCATTGCCTGTTAGGGAGGGTCAGTGCTTATAAAGGCAACTCTGGCTGGTTGTTGTAGAAAAGATTTCACAGAGCTTGATGTGCTGAGTAAAATAGGTCAGGAAACCTTTCTAAGGGTGGAATCCAGGAGAAGAATTTATAAAACTGTTTGCTTTGTTGAAGGTTAAGCTTCCTCTACCCCTCTCTCTACTCCTAGCAGATATTTTACTAAGATAGTAACCCCTGAATTAACTTTTTAAATGCACATTCTTATTTTATAGAGATGCAGATAGATCCTTGGATATTTTTGATGAGAGATCACATCCACTCACAGTAAGTGTCAGTTTTATTGAAGTTGTGTTTTTCTCTTACACAGTTGTGTTTATTTCATGCTGATTTGCTTTGAAATTAATTACTAGAAGAAAATTACTTCCTCCAGTTCGAAGTCAAATTCATCATCCTTTAAGTCTTCTTCCCCACGCCATGTTGTGTCTAGTCATTTTACCGAAGGCATGTTGTATAAGGGGTTGATGGATAAGAACCGAATTGCACTTTGTATGAATAGTGAGCAGGTAAGTAAACATACCCAAGTAACAGAAAATATCTTTTTAAAGGATGGTTTTCCATAGCATCAAACAATATAAATATTTTTTTAAAACCTAATATGATAAGACCTCTAAGAAGAAAATTAGGAAACTGTTTAAATTTTAAACCAATTAAAATGACAAAGTCTTAAACTTCACTTCTTCGGGTGCTCTGTAGCCACATGTGGCTGGTGACTGCTGTATAGGACAGCACATTCTTAGAGCCTTATGGTTACAGGACACTGGAAATGTGTTTTCAAAGTTAATTACAGAAAAGTATGACATATGGTGATCAGCAAGACTTTTGAGCCTAAAAATATTGGGTTGGCCCAAAAGTTTGCTTGGTTAGTGAATATATTGTTCAATAAAATTCTTGGTGAAAATGAAAACTGTGTCTTTTATTTTTACTTAAAACCAATTGAACTTTTTGGCCAACCCAATAGTTTACATTTGGTTAGAATTCTGTGGGGAGGAAGGTGGAAATACATAAATTTTCTGAGGTTGTGCCTGTATTTTTCTTTAATGAATGGTGGTGAGTATTGGATCTCTGTGGTATTTTAGGATCCCATTGTTTATATTTAAAAGACTACAAGACATGTCACCCAATCAAAATTCTTTTAAGGGGCACGTGGGCCCAAGTGTGAAGACTGCTATCTTAAGGGTACTTTTAAGTATTTTTCTTCAATGGATACTTACATTGCATTTTTTCTCCTTTCAGCGAGAAAAGTTTCCAGAGGAATACTTTAAGCATGATCCTGAACACAAATTCATTTACAAATTTGTTCGTACACTTTTTAGTGCCGCACAACTAACTGCTGAATGTGCAATAGTAACTTTGGTAAGATATTTTTTCTTTCATAAAGCGCCTGTAGAAATTTCTGTCTTGTACACATGGTATGGTCCTGTTTTTCCCAAATGAAAGTAGGTTCCTGAAATGATCATTAGAACTTTATTAAGAGAAACCTATCAAAAGAAAGTAAAGTATACACATTTGAGCTTTAATAATCATTATGATTTAAAATGTTGCCATTGCTTTTCTCATCACAAAACAATTGCTATTAAAGGCAGCAGGAGAGATTTCTGGTTTCTCCTTCCACACCTCAGGACACACATGCACGCGCAGTGCACACACACACACACACAGACGACGCATGCTGTGGTGGTAGGGTGGGGTGGTAACTGAACTATCTGGTCCACAGGCAGAAACAGGTTCCGTGTAGTTTGAAGCTGAGTCCCAGACTGTACTGCCTAGGCAGTTCTGATGTGTGTCCTGATTGAGAACTACTGCCCTCAATTCTCTGTTCCTTGGATAATGGTGTTAACCATCCCTAATGTCCTCTTTTTGCCTGCATGTGAAGTTGCCCAGGATTAGGGTGCCAGTAGTACTTCAAAAGGCTTTACTCTAGTTAGCTTGCTAAGCTACAGTTGTGTAAGGACCTTTTTGTCATCCATTCTGAATTCCTATGGTAAGCTTTTATCATTTGAATAATAAATCATATTCAAGTGAGAGGTAGTTGGGATTGTTTTACTCCTCCCTGTAGCAAACCTGTAGGGGGAAAGTCAGCTGCATGGTCTGCAGGGAAGGAATACTTAGGCCACTCACTGCCTGCTCCTATCAAGGCAGAAGTTAGGAGAGGAGGCTTATCCTTTTGAAAAGAGACCCCTCAGTGGGTACTGGATCAGACACAGGCCTTTTCTTGGAGCTACAGGCCACTTGGAGTGCTTAGCACATGCTTGAGAGAGGCAGGAATTGTGCTTGCATATGGAGAGCTAGGAAATGCAGGAAGGAGAGCATTTGGGTTGGAAGAGGGGAATTTCTTTGTAGCCAAGTTAAGCTTGATGTACCTGCTTGACAGCAGAATGGCAGTGTCTAGTAATCATTTGAATATATGGGATTGGAGCATGAATCTGAGCTAGAGGGAGGGAATTAAGTGTAGCTGTTCAAATGCAGAGAAAGTATGTAAAATAAAAAGTGGGTGGGCTTCCCTGGTGACGCAGTGGTTGAGAGTCCGCCTGCCAATGCAGGGGACGCGGGTTCGTGCCCCGGTCCAGGAAGATCCCAAATGCCACGGAGCGGCTGGGCGCGTGAGCCATGGCCGCTGAGCCTGCGCATCCGGAGCCTGTGCTCCACAACGGGAGAGGCCACAACAGTGAGAGGCCCGCGTACCGCAAAAAAAAAAAAAGTGGGTAGAAGATAGATCTGTAGGGACTATCAGCACTTAAGGGACAAATCCCCAGAGGAGTGGCTACAGTGGTAGGAAACCCAGCAGAAAATCATAAGAGACACCAGGAGAGGTTCAAGAAGGAGAATGTGGTCCAAACGCTAAATGCTACCAAGAAGTTGCTCATGTCATAAATACCCACCGAATACCTACTCTGTGTCACTTTTCTACATGTAGGGGGTGGAGGAGAGAATAGGTTGGATAAATAAAGTTCTTGCCTTTATGGAGCAAGTGTGGAAGACATAATTTTTTTTTTAATTGGAGTACAATTGATTTACAGTGTTGTGTTAGTTTCAGGTGTATAGCAAACTATAATTTTTTTAATGAGTATTTTTTATCTTTATTTATTTATTTGTTTGTTTGTTTTTTGCGGTACGTGGGCCTCTCACCGTTGTGGCCTCTCCTGCTGCGGAGCACAGGCTCCGGACGCGCAGGCTCAGCAGCCATGGCTCATGGGCCCAGCCGCTCCGCGGCATGTGGGATCCTCCCAGACCGGGGCACAAACCCGCGTCCCCTGCATCGGCAGGCGGACTCTCAACCACTGCGCCACCAGGGAAGCCCCAATGAGTATTTTTTAAAAGATGACTATTTCAAGTAGTGGTAAAAACCATGAAGAGAAAGCAAGGTAAAGGGATAAAGCGATCAGAGGGGCTTCCTAGAAAGATCAGGAAGAGCCTCTCTGAAGACGTGATGTTTGAACCCAGCACCTGGCTGAACTGAGGAAGATCAGGAACGCTGGCATTACGGGCAGAGGGGACGAGGGGACGAGGTCAAGGCTCTGAGACAGGAACATGCTGTGTGTTCAAGGAAAAGCAAGGTAGCCACTGTGATCAGAGTGGGGAATGAGGGAAAGAACATAGGTGATGAGGTCACAGAAGGACAATGCCGTACCTCACAGGGCCTCGTAACTTGCAGGCCACGGGAAGAAGGTATTTGTTTGATGGGAAACCTCTGGCAGATCTGGAGCAGCCGCATCAAGTACTCTTAATTTAAGAGGCTCTCCTGGCTGCTTTGGGGAGAACGGACTGTACTCTGTTGGGAGGCAGAGTGGAGGCAGAGAAGTTAGGCAGTGGCAGCGATACAAGTCAGAAGTGACAGAAAAGCGGTCAGGGTACCAGTGAAGGTAGAGATAACAAGAAGTTCTAACAGATGGGAGCAGGATAACTCAAGTGCAGGTTTTTGGTCCCAGCGACTGGGCGTGTGGCAGTGCTCTTTCAGTATGAGGGAAGGCCTGGGAGGTGGAGCTCTGGGATGAAGAGCTCTGGGTTGTTTGTGTGAAGGCACCGGCGACCATGACAAGAGTAGCCCCTGTAGAGTGGTAGCGGCAGGAGGCTGACCGAAGTGGGTTAAGGAGAGGACGGGAGATGAGGACGCCGCCTGGGGGCAGTGGGAGACAGGCTGGGGACGTGTAAGCATTCACACTGGAGGAAGCCTCTGACAGAGAGGGAGAAGTTGTTCAAAAAGAGACTAACTGTGTGAACAGTGTTCTGCAGAAGTGAGATGGGATCAGCTTCATTCATAGAAGCGTTAGCTTCCGTGAAAAGAAAGAGATCTCGCTTCCTCCGAGACGGGAGGGCAAGTGGGATAAATGAATATCGGCGCGTGTACCAAGTTTGCCAGTATAAAGGTGAGAGGAAGTTGAGAGATTGCCAGTGTTATTTCAGCACCTCTGATTAGTCCCATAAAGTAGAGAGTTGAACCTTGTGGGGAGAGTCGTTCTTAGGGTACTAGAGAGTGCTGAGTTCTCTGGGGAATGGGAGCAGAATTTCACTAAGAACATATAATCTCAATACCCATGTTTGAAAACACAGTAGAGTTTGGAGGGCATTGGCGAATCTGAGCTGTCGATCTGATAACCCTTCAGAGAGTAAACATACTCTTTAAAACTGGACATTTTTCTTTTTGTCAGATGGCATATATACTCTTCTGCAGAGGTAACAACAAATCACAGCTTACCTCTGTAATCTTTACTCAGCTGTTAACTCCATCCAGTTCTTTGTAGGATAGACATTTGATACATGTAAAAGAAACCATGAAATCATCTCACAAACTGGCAGGTTTAGAGGAGCCCCAGGGCTACAGACACAGGCATCTCTTCCCACCTTAAAACCAGAAGAATGACTAAGCTGCAGATTATGTAAGACAGAAATGAATAATGAAATGATAATGGAGATGTGAAAAATAGGGGATATGAAAAGGACTACCCTTTGTATGCATGTGTGTTCCTTAAAAAGGCACTAAAACATGGGAATACTTGACAGTTGTAAAGCCCCTTTGTACTGCCTGTCCTGCTGTGCCGCACAGCAGCCACTGGGAGGCTCTCTTGACCACCAGTTTTTATCTTCAAGTTCATGCCACAAAAGGATTGGTTACTCCGAAGAGAAGATAAAGATGTGCTCAGTCTTACCAGAATTTTACACACTCAAGCATTATGTAAAATCGCCGTGCAACCACCACCAGTCTGGTAGGTACATTGCACGTGGTAGGCACTCAAGCATTTACTGAACAGTTGAAATCGACACTGGGCTGTATGTGCTGCCCTTTACAAGTGGGTAGGTGATAATAGAGTGCGTGTCTTTAGAATGCCCTTTGCTGAGATGTCCTTTCATTCCTGTGACCAAAATTGGGTTGGAAATTCACACGGGCAGCGTAGAAATACCAGACTAACAGAAATATCTGACTTACAACTGTGACCTGGCCTCTGGCCTTGGCTTGGCTGAGCAAAGGCTTTGTGAGAACCTAGGAATAAAAGGCATGTCAAAAAGAGTTGAAACCTGTCATTCCTAACAGTTCTTATCACGGTGCTTAAACTGAACTAAAATCAAAGATCAGTACTCTACTTTTGCAGGTTTACTTAGAAAGGCTTTTAACTTATGCTGAGATCGACATTTGCCCCACTAACTGGAAAAGAATTGTTTTGGGAGCCATTCTTCTTGCCTCCAAGGTTTGGGACGATCAGGCTGTATGGAATGTGGACTACTGCCAGATCCTCAAGGACACTACCGTTGAGGACATGTGAGTTTGTAAGGTTATGGTGAACTTTCTAACCGTTTTCCAATACCTCATTTGCTCCCATAAAGTTTACATTTCAAGAAATGTTACATTGTGCAGAGAGCTGAAATCGACCTACAATTACAGACTTCTCTCTAGCTGTAGTATAACAATCTGTATTTCCCCTCATTAATTGGTAGGTCTTGATGTGTTATTGTTGTAATATTCTGCTTGATAAATTCAAATTATTTTTCTGGTGGTTTTTGCCAAACAGTTTACAAGCTCACTACCAGAACAACATGGTACAGTAAGTAACTTCACAGCTTTCTTAAAGCTGTCTACCAGGTCCGGTCCATTTTTAAGGGGCACATGCCTGGTCTTTGAAGCAAGTGGCCACTGTTAAGGTCTTAGGGCCTCTAGACTACTGACAGGTTATAATTTCAACCGGAGTCACACATTGTGTATTTGCTTTTGCTGGTCTTTTTCTCCTTTTTATCTGAGGTTCTGTTGTTACAGAAACTATGATGTACAGGTAGCCACACGTGAAGGTTTTCAGATCCCTGTGTTCCTCTCTCCTCCCCTAAAGTCTGCTGAGTTAGGAAACACCTGCCTCTCAGGTAGTCCGGGAAGCATCACTGGGGCCTCACCCAGGGCACTCAGCAAACACAGCAGCACTTTGTGGGGCCACTCCACTTTGTGGAGTTAACTAGGCAGGTTCTCCTCACAGATGGCACGCTCACATTGGCATGAAACACCAGGCTTCCAATCTGGCTCTGGTGAAGGGCCCCAAGGGTGGGAAGCAGGATGAGCCAGAGAGGTAATTCCAGCAGACTCTCGAAGTGCCCGCTTGACAGTGAAAATGTCTTTGTGGGTGGCATTCAGGAAAATGTGAAAGGACACCTCTTGATTATATTGGACAGCAGAGGCCGATCAAGATGGCAGGCAGGGGCAAGAGTTTGTTTTTGTTACCATGGCCCCTTACTCTAGATAATTCAGAATTACCAAAGTGCATATTTACAGCTGAAGCGAGGAAAGTTGTGACTAAGCAATGGGACCAGTGACTGTCAGTAGCTGTCAGAGTGGCTTTTGGTGAAAATGTCCACTTCGGTGATAATGTAAACCAGGTGGTCTTGGTGATGTTGCTGGTAGCAATCTTAGCAAACAGTGTAACAGCAGATAATGAATTCGAAATGAACAGAAGTACTTTTGGAAGTTGCAGAAACTAAAGTGATATTGACTAACACTATCCTCAGTCTTTAAACTGGTCCCTTGAAGAAAGGAAAATCTGTACTGGTGAACACCATCCCTGCCACGATGGCAGCTGAAATTTTCTCAGAATCTGTAACTGAGCTGACTGGGGCTCTGGTTCCAGGTAGAACATCAGAGAACATGCAGGGAAATGTGTGGGTGTTCATAGATGTGAGCGCAGGAGCACTGGCGGCAGTGTCCAGCTATGAAGAAAATAATTCTAAACAACGCTTTTCTGTGTAGAACAGAGAATCACCAGGAGTTATGTTTATAATAGGTTGCTTTTGTTGATGATCTCTGGAAGTTGGAAAGCATTACAACAAAGTGTTTAATACACATTTGCTTCATCCCTCTGTTGTTGACTACTATTTGTAATGATCTCATTTTGGGTCTGAATTGAAAAATTGCTGTCTATCAGCTTTTCCTTAAAACTTTCTAACATCTATGTGTCTTGTTAAATATATATTTCCCTTCAAAAGAGTAAGTTAAACTGAGCAGCTGCTGTTCAGAAAATTTGCTGCGCCTGTAAATGGTACACTCGTCAGCCATCTAGCCATTTAAAAAACAACAGAAAACACAGAAGATGCATATTCTGTAGGCATAATGCTTTTCTTCAGTGATTAAAGCTCTATTAATAGACATGTTAATCCTATGAAGTACTGTATTTCCACACAATTAAAATGTATTAGTGAAGAAAATATAAAAGGGATAGTGAAGTGCATTTATTCTGTAGTAAATTAAGTCCTGATTAGCTGATTATCAAAACATTATCTGATTTACATTTCTATAGACTTCTGGCCGTATGAACAGGAAATTAATTTTGGAAGTAGGTTCAGTTAGGTTTAAAGTTCAACAAATGAGAAACCTCATTTCTGCTCATACTCTGCTCTCCATACAGGAGAACATGGAGCATTTGTTGATTATCCAATGGATAAAATATTAACACTTTAAAACCAAGAAACCAAATGTATTGTAAAATAAGCCACTCGCATGTTTGTTTGGGTGTTTATCATTTTTATATAATCAACTCTCTAGTGATTGCTGTGAAAAGTGGTAAGATTTACTCTAATTTTATATTTTTTTTAAATTTGGCAAGCAAATGGCTGGATATGGTCATATAGCAGAAGCCTGCTCCCGCCATTCTACTTTCCCACTTCACTGAATTCACCCCCTGTGGGCGTGTGCAGTCTGTCCCGGCACCTGGCAGGGGGCGGTAGGTCTGAACATCCTGGGCTGCTCTCCTAACACCGGGGGGAAAACAACTGCTGTATCAGAGGTCATATCGTAAAGTGGGTTTAGTCTAGCTGAGACATAATCTTACCACCTTCCTAAGCTTAAAAAGTGCATCCTGTCCTGTCATGATGACAACAACTCACCCTAGTAACGAACGTTAAGGTGAACAGAAACTTGCATTATGCCCTTTGACACAGCCCCATGCACAGAGTGGGGGGCGGGGGGGGCGGGGGAGGGGGAGGGGATTCCCTTTCCCATCGAATGTAGCTTATTTATTTATTTACTTGAGATGAATCCTTGTTGCCTCAAGAGTTTTCCCCCCTCAGAGATAATAGCAGTGGCTCCCGATGGATCCATTTGTTGCCGTGGTGATGTGCCCACTCCTTTTGTTGGCTCGTCTCTACTTCAATAAGCCCCTTCCTGTCATCAGCCCGGTGAAAATGTCTGCAAGTTCTTCAGAGCTAATAAACAGCATACATCATTCCTTTCATCTGATCACTATAGCGGGGCCTTGTGAGTGAGTGTGGAGCGTGAATCGTACAGCTGCACTAATGGAACTCTGAAGAATGAGCCCCTGAGTCAGCAGCATGAGTGCATAAGAGGGCCATAACCTCTTCCCCCTTGTCCCAAACTCAAAGTGCTGGGACGCAGAAAGGACCACAAATAGCTGTACCTTGTTTGAACATTAGGGTATTAATCCAGCTGGGTAGCCATTATTTGTTTCAAAACAGTATTTAGAGCCATCCTAGTAGCTCAGAATGGTATTTTTGAAGACAGCCCAGTTGACTGAAATTGTCCTGCATTGGTTTTGTCTTCTCCTCCCCCAGGAACGAGATGGAGAGGCACTTCCTGGAGCTCCTTCAGTTTAACATTAATGTTCCCGCCAGCGTGTATGCCAAATACTACTTTGACCTTCGCTCCTTAGCAGATGACAACAACCTGAATTTTCTATTCACTCCTCTTAGCAAAGAAAGAGCACAGAACTTAGAGGTAAGGCTGTGAAATCACTAACTGGGGTTTTTTGTCAGCCACTGAAGCCACATCTGTAGCTAAATTATGTTAAGCAGTGATTAGGAAAATGGAAAGCTGTTAACAGTTTGAAGAGCTTATTAACCCGTTGGCATCATATTTCCTGTGTCTTATGGTTTATACAGGGATCTCACATTATAAAAAAAAAATTGTCTCTTCTGTAACCATAATTCAGAATACTTTAAATCATATTTAAACTGTTCTTAATGGTTTTCCATTTGAACCTCTACACTTACATATAACCATACATGAATAATTTCTTAAAATTGTATCCCTAATCATATGTACCTACATAATCTACTTACCACTCTTAACTGTCTTTTTTTTTTTAATAATTGATGTTTTGGACTATTTCTACTATTTCTACTGTCTTGATTTTTTAAATAAACAAATTTATTTATGGCTGCATTGGGTCTTCTCTGCTGCACACGGGCTTTCTCTAGCTGCAGCGAGCAGGGTCTACTCTTCATTGCGGTGCACGGGCTTCTCATTGCAGTGGCTGCCCTTGTTGCAGAGCACGGGCTCTAGAGCGCAGGCTCAGTAGTTGTGGCGCACAGGCTTAGTTGCTCTGCAGCATGTGGGATCTTCCCGGACCAGGGCTCAAACCCGTGTCCCCTACATCGGCAGGCTGATTCTTAACCACTGCGCCACCAGCGAAGTCCCTCTTAACTGTTTTTTACTCAGCTTGCAGTTCGTGTGTGTGTGTGTGTGTGTGTGTGTATCACAGTTCAGTCCCATGAGTTTATTAGACAAAGCATCGGTGGCTAACCTGAGAGACCTATACTTGGAAGGTATAATGTGGGTTCAGATACTGGATGTAGAAAGTACATGAGTTTTTAATGTAAATGGTAACGTACATGGAGCAAAGTAATATTTATGGCTTATGATTTTTGGTGGGTATACAGCAAAATTCACAACTGAAATGAACACATTTAAAATTGATACTTTCTGCGGTACCTTGGTGGTACTTTAGGATAAGATGTTTTTCTACCATAATTTATGTGCAAGTGAAATAGCACCTTTCAGCGCTTCAGTCATTAGACCTCTCCTACCTTCAGCACATACCTACCTCATTAAAATTTTCTTAGAGTATGTAATAACTAATGAAAAGTGAATAGAGGGCTTCCCTGGTGGCACAGTGGTTGGGAGTCCGCCTGCCGATGCAGGGGACACGGGTTCGTGCCCCAGTCCGGGAGGGTCCCACGTGCCGCGGAGCGGCTGGGCCCGTGAGCCATGGCCGCTGAGCCTGCGCGTCCGGAGCCTGTGCTCCGCAGCGGGAAGGGCTGCAGCGGTGAGAGGCCCGCTACCGCAAAAAAAAAAAAAAAAAAAAAAAAGAAGAAGAAGAATAGAAGTTGAATAGCTGAGTAAACACTGATTTTGCCCAAGTGTATGTCCATTACGTTTAAGGATCAAGTGTGTAGGTAACAGATGATATTGCTATTAGGAGCCTATCATTAGGAACCCAATTTTTAAGTAACTCATAAGTTATTAGGGCAAGTGACCCCTTGCCCCAGCAATCTAATCATAGCCCTTAAAGGTTATTACCTTAGGGAATTGTCAGTTAGTGTAGATATCAGCTATCCAAAGTAGCAGTAACTATGAACTGTCTAAACGAATGTAGATGTGTGGCTTATCAATGATGCTTTTTTTGTTTTTTTAAGGTCCGAACATTTTTTTTTTCCCCTAATTGTACCTATGTTCTACCTGATTGACTTTCCTAGGCCATTTCCAGATTGTGTGAAGACAAATACAAAGACTTGTGTAGAGCTGCTATGAGAAGGTCTTTCAGCGCTGATAATTTCATTGGTATTCAGCGCTCCAATGCCATCCTCTCTTAAGGGAGAAGTGAGGGGTTGTAACATCATAAACCCCTCGTAACAAGGACTGGAGAAATATCACCTCTCCTGCTCAGAAACCAGCAAAGTTAGTGTTTTCACCTTAAAGAAAGACATTGAATTCAAGAGACTCATGGACAAGTGAAGATTATGCTCATGGGAAAGAACGGGACCTCGTCAGTGTAACACACTCCTCTGTCCTTTTTAATGTAAACAGAGTTACAAAAACCACTCCAAAGCGAAAAGCTCCCAATCCACCCACAGATATCTGCTTACTGTGTAGGCTGATAGCTGTGAACTATGTGAGGTTTTTTAATTAATAAATAGTTTAAATTTTTAGACTTTAAAGACACTAACTATATAACTTTCACGTTTTTCCTGTTTTTCTTGCCTCACTGTCCCATACTGCTGCATATTCCTTTAGAATCAGTGCAGTATTACCATTAAAACATGCGACTCCTAACAACTCATAAAGCCAAACTTAGGGACAGACTGTTGTAGCATCGTTAGGTTTTGAAGGGTTGGGTTCCTCCTCTCTACTATATCACTGAAGCTGCTAGTCATTATTGGCAATCAGTTTAAACCAAAAAGCTGCTGAATAACACTTGTCATCCAAATTCTTTGCAGGCAGTACTTATTAGCATATTAGCATGTTTGGGATCATAAACAGAGAAAGTAGGTTATTTACTTCTATTGGGTCCGTGCTGCATTTCTTGTTAACTATAATGGTGCTTCTGATTTTGTGATGATTTTCCTCTTTGTTAAATACTTGTATGAAAGGATATTTTCATAATTCCAGCCAACGTGGTAGTCCAGTAATTAACAAGCCGGTAATGGAATAGAAGGTGTCCCAAAAGTCTTAGTGCAATTTCAAGCTTTAATATAGTGTGCTTGGATACTCCAGAACACTGTTGCAGAAGTATAAATTCTACAGACTGGCAAAACATCACTTGAAAGTTTAATCGAATTTCTTCTAAACTCATTTAGTTTTGTAAATTTTAAACATTAAGCTTTTAATCTTAATATTTTGTTTCAGCCCCTCTTGAGGATAGCAAACAATGGGCTGAAACAAAAAATAAAAATTAAGAGCTTAAGGTCAGAATGGCCATCATCAAAAAATCTACAAACGTGCTTGCTTCGGCAGCACATATACTAAAATTGGAACGATACAGAGAAGATTAGCATGGCCCATGTGCAAGGATGACACGCAAATTCGTGAAGCGTTCCATATTGTAAAAAAAAAAATCTACAAACTGTAAATGCTGGAGAGGGTGTGGAGAAAAGGGAACCCTCTTGCACTGTTGGTGGGAATGTAAATTGATACAGCCACTATGGACAACAGTATGGAGGTTCCTTAAAAAACTAAAAATAGAACTACCCTACGACCCAGCAATCCCACTACTGGGCATATACCCTGAGAAAACCATAATTCAAAAAGAGTCATGTACCACAATGTTCACTGCAGCTCTATTTACAATAGCCAGGACATGGAAGCAACCTAAGTGTCCGTTGACAGATGAATGGATAAAGAAGATATGGCACATATATACAATGGAATATTACTCTGCCATAAAAAGAAACGAAATTGAGTTAGTTGTAGTGAGGTCATACAGAGTGAAGTAAGTCAGAGAAAAACAAATACCATATGCTAACACATACATATGGAATCTAAAAAAGAAAAAAAGGTTCTAAGAACCTAGGGGCAGGACAGGAATAAAGACACAGACATAGAGAATGGACTTGAGAACATGGGGAGGGGGAAGGGTAAGCTGGGACGAAGTGAGAGAGTGGCATGGACATATATACACTACCAAATGTAAAACAGATAGCTAGTGGGAAGCAGCCCCATAGCACAGGGAGATCAGCTGGGTGCTTTGTGACCACCTAGAGGGGTGGGATAGGGAGGGTGGGAGGGAGACACAAGAGGGAGGAAATATGGGGATATATGTATACGTACAGCTGATTCACTTTGTTACAAAACAGAAACTAACACCACTGTAAAGCACTATTATACTCCAATAAAGATGTTAAAAAAAATGAGTTTAGAAGAAATTCAACTAAACCTTCAAATGATGTTAAGTTTGTGGCATTCATACTTCTACAAGTATCAAAGCTTAAAATTGCACTAAGACTTAAGGGGAAACCTTGTATCTTCATAGACCTGCCCTCTTTCTAAAATAGTCCTTTGCAAGGCTGGGCTGCTTACCTGCTTGATCACCTAAGTTTCTTTTTTCTAGATTTGGTAAAGGAATTATGAACAACAGTGTTAATTCACATGTAATAAATTGAAAGGAACTGGACCCTAATAGTGATAGGAGAGTAAGTGATACAAAACAGCTTTTCTATCCTATGTGTTAACCTGGCTGTAGGTGTCTCACTTCAAGAGGAAACATATAAACCTTAGGAACCCTTACCTCAGGCTTTAAAAGGCAGGGAGGTCCAGTTATCAGTCTTTTAGGAGATTGGTAACGATGTCACCTAAACTTGAAATATTAAAAAAAAAAAGTTAGTGTTCTCAACTATGAAATCTTTCTCCTCCTACCTTCTCAAATGTAATCCCAGGAATTTTGCCTGTAAACAAAGCATTTGTGGGCCAGAAATACTTTCTCTCTTTATAACAAGGCTTCACATTATATTGAGTGCTGCAGGTTCCATCATTTTTAAAGGACAGAGACATAAATGATAAATTACGGTATATAAAATATTACAATCTACCACCTCAAAAAATATTGTTTATGGAGTTTGGAGCTTGGAGATTCAAGTACTGATTGCAGTTTTATTTTGAAAAGAATGCTACAACTTATGTGGTTTTTCTTCCTCATGTTTATATTAAAAGAAAAGCTAATAAACTCTATTTTAATTAAAATATATGGCTACTGTGTTTGTAACACTTCGCACTATTCACATAACAGCTCTGCCTAACTCAAATGTTTTCAATCAGCTCTGATAGTCGGGCCTTAAGGCATTTTCAAACTAACCGTAAGTTGTTTTGACCCCTGCCTTTAGTTAAGATGTAGTCATTTATTTCTTCAGCTTACGCTCTTTTCAACCTGAAGATAACCTAGTACACTTAAAACCACTGGCTACAGTGCTCAGTGGCATAATGCATTAGATGGCATTTTTGAATTGTTTGTTATGGTGCCAAGATGGAAATGCACATTGAAAGATAAAAGTAGGTAAATACACAGAGAAAGGAATTACAGGAATACTGTAGAATCAGAACTTGAGTTGTTTGAGGGTTTCAAGCAATTGAACAGGAAAGAAAATGGAAGAACAGGAAGCAGTAGAATTGTGGTTGCTGTTAAGAGGGTGACTTTTCAACAAGGCACGTAATTTGACTTTAACATGCTATTTCACTTACATTCAGTTGGAAACATACCAGATCTCTAAAGTTCCTTTTAGACCCTAGCCACTGCCCTTGAGCAATATTCCATCAGTCCTGATAGTATTGGCGTGTTTTCATCCACCTTAATTACCTTCCTAAGGTCAGATCTTTAACTTTGTTCTTGTTAAGTTGCTGACTAGGAGAAATGATTGATTTAGTACAGAAGGGAAAAAATCTATCACAAGTCACTGTTTACATCAGTAGTTTGCACCGCGTAGTAATATGCCAGTTACTAAGCAGAAATGCTGACATATCTCGAAGGTTTTAAAAAAAAAATGGGGGCAGGAACGTTGGACATGGCTAGCTTCAAGAACAAGTTGGTAGAATAAGGAGAATCACTAAAAATTGCTTTTCCCCTTCAGCTTTTCTAGAGGCACTACAGCCATTTAAATAAATGGGAAATTGAGGCAACTTAAGGTAAAAATTTAAACATCACTGAAAGTAGGTTCTCCGACAAATATGGGGCATGGAAACTAGTTACTAATAGGGTGGCAACTATGGCATTTTTTTCCAGGATTTTATACCTAGGAAGGGTTTGTTCCCTAAAGTAGTAAGACTATAAAATATCTGACTACCTGAAGTCAAATTTTATTTTTTCACTTTTTTAAAAAAAAATTTTTTTCTCTAGTGGAATACTGACATCTGTGCAATTTTAACTCTGGTATACTGTGAACTGAACTTTATTCTTTACAAGGAAAAGACAAAGGTTTGAAATGTATGTTTGAACCAAATTAAATTGCCGTTTTTGTATGTTAAATTCATATGGTTGACCCTAAGACAACTTCTTAGGGCCCAGTGTTTCTGGTTAAGAGAAATTTTTTCCACCCTGTATCATCAGATTCCATCGTGACCCTATTCTTTGACATTTACTCCTAATGTACCCTGTATGCCCATTATTGAAATTCAACAGCACTAAATCCTAGTTTTACAACAGGTCAAGTTTCATTTCTTAGTTTTCCCATTCTATAAAATATACCATTCCTTGATTTTTGAAAAATGCTGAAGCCAGTATTTACTGGAAAACAATTCACTCTGTATTCAGGTTATGCAATGTTTTTGGAAACGTTTACCTATAGCGTGTAGGTTAGCTAAAATCTTTCTTCACCCAAGCCTTCTCTCTAACCACATGTAAAATGACTACGACTGTTCCCTCACCCAGAAGCCGCATTCTTGAGTATAGAGCTATGTGGTAAAGCACTTGACAGCTGGTTGGGGCTCTCCCAGGGGTAAGTGCTAATTTCTATGCAGAATCTGTAGATTACACCCAGCATCTATATCAATCAAGTTAAGGATTAGATCACCTAAAATCTTAACTGTTAGCCACTTACCAACCCGGCCAGGCTGACACCGTGCCAGCAAGAATACAAAAGATCTAGGAGCTCTTCAGAGACACCTGGTCCCTTGTACACAGGTGCAACCTGTTTGGCTTCTGCGGCAATTTCCACTAGTCCATTTTAAATGGGTTTGGCAGATGAGATAACATGTACTTCATGTGAAACATGTTATGAATACCAGTTTATGGTTTAGGATCTCTAACATGCAGAAAGAACCAGGAAAGTGAAGTAGTACAGAAATTAGAAATCCAGAGTCAAATGGAAAGGTTAATGTTCTTAAAAAAAAAAAAAAGGAACAGGTTAGGTGATGACTAGCTGCTGTGAGGGTAGCTAAGTGTAATTTGAATGTGATTAGAGAAAGTCAGTGACAGCCTCAGAACCTAAGGTCCTCAAGAATATGTCCATCTCTACTTCAAGACCTCAACTTAACTCTGCTAGCTTTTTCTTACAACATCTATTCCTTCATCTTACCATTCTCAATTCTGCTGACCTTTACTTCTAGCTCCCCAGATGGTGACCCTTTATCTCCTGTGGGTTGAACCGACTCTTCCAAACGCAGGGCATCAGTGTTTTGTCCACCTCCCACTGCCCTCTCTCAACAAGGTCATCTTAGCTTCACCCTTTGACTTTCTGCTTGTGTCCAATGTGGCAGTGCTTGATGTTGGTCACTACTATGACCCCTTTCTAAAACATTATCACCAGGTTCCAGGAAATACAGGATTTGTATGTCTCACAGGCTAACTGGCCCCTTGTAATCAACCACTTGAGCCCTCCTGTGTTCCCACAAAGTAGCTGTTCCCAATTTGCTGCACTCACCCCCCTGATCTGCCGACAACCTAGATGTATCTCCTCAGGCTAGGCAGCAACCCCACCTTCCAAACTCCAAAACTCATTTCATCTGGCATTAGGAATAGATGCCTCACTTCTTAAGGTAACCCCTCTCATCTAAGGGAGAGGATTCCATCCCAACTCTTCAAATCAAATTTCTATATCCAACCCCACCACCACCAGGATGGTGGTGAGGATGGGGCAATTTGACCTTCCTCAGCCCTTGACATGTCCTAGTGTTTCTCAAGATGTGGTCTCCAGACCACCTGCCTCTCATGGGCTGAAAGTCCCTGTAAGAAATGAAGCTTCTCTAAATGCAATGTGGAATCCTAGAACACATAAAGAACATCAGTGGAAAATCTGGTGAAATCCAAATGAAGTCTGGAGTTAAACAGTAGTGCGTTAATGTTGACCTCTTAGTTTAACAAATGTGCTATGATAATATGTTCATATTAGGGCAAAATGGATATATCTTTGCAACTTTTCTGTAAACCTAAAATAATTCTAAAAGTTTACTAAAACAGAACAAAAAGACCTAATTCTTGGATCCCAAATTAATCTCAATTCCTGGAGCTGAAGCCTGGGAATCTACATTTCTAATAGGAACCCCAAATGATTCTTATGCAGACACAAATTTGAAACCTAGTCTTTCAATTCCCTTTCCATTCCACGCCTGAATGGCTGCTTCCTCCTCGTTTTACTTACCTTAACCTGATTTAATCTTTTAGATCCTCTCAACCCTAAAATATAAGTACTGTCATTACCCCCCTTTCACAGATGAGAAAGTACTAAGATGAAGTCCACAAATGAAGTACTAAGAGCTTAAGTAATTTGTTCAGAATCAACAGCCCATGAATGATGGAGCTGGGAGTTGAATCCCTAATCAATCAGTCTAGCTCCCAAATCTATGCACAGAACCATTCTACTTCCTCTCATTCTGTTGCACGTTAAGAGCTCTGTAACTAAATCACTAAAAGAAGCATTATTACCTATTTCTCCAACTTCCTAAGTCCAACAGTGCCCCCCTTTTCCACTGGGGGGAATGAACAATGAGGAAGCATTGGGAAGATGTGCCAACTAGAGACCTCTACCGATAAGGCACAGGGGCTCTTGCGCCAGGATCCAGCTCAACTGCTGTATTTTCTATTCTCCCAAATGCCCTAACACGTACCAATCTAATAATGCTCATAGTACTCACTTTGATGCTAAATTAATTATCTCAGGTTTACTAAGCATCTGTCCAGATTGTCAGGGAAGTGCCGACCCTATAAATCAATTTACAGTTGGCCCTCCGTATCCACAGGTTCTGCATCAGTGGATTCAACCAACCATGGACTGAAAATATTTAGGGAAAAAAATTTCAGAAAGTTACAGAAAGCAAAACTTGAATTTGCTGCACACCACCAACCGTTTGCATTATATTTACAACTACTTACTTAGGACTTGTATTTGGTATTATAAGTAATCTAGACATGACTTAAAGTATAAAGGAGGGTGCGGGGGAAGATGGGAGGATTGTGCGTAGGTTATATGCAAATACCGCACCGTTTTATATAAGGGACTTGAGCATCCATGGATTTTGGTATGGGGCGGCACGGGGGGAGGGAGACTACTGGAACCAATTACCCACAAATACAGAGGGAGAACCATATATCCTCTTATCTTATCTGGGTTCCCTGACTTGTATTTAGACCTTAATACAAAGTTGTGGATCTAACAGCTGAATGATAAAGTTTTGGGGGTTTCTGACTGCAAACCAGACACACACAAGAGCAGCACTTCTATCCAAATTGCTCAGTACAGAGTATAGATGGAGGGTTGATAAAATAGAACACAAATCTCAGGCAATGTCTCTGTTCTTATGTGTATTTTCCTTCATTTCTTCAAGTGAATCATGAAACAATCACAGGATCAGCAGGAGAAACCTATGAAGTATATTCAGGTAAAACATGTTTTCATTAGTTCTCCTTCCAGTGATTGGAATTTCCTTGATTTTATTATCAATAAAAACATTGCCACTTATATTCAAAGTACATCTGAGAAATCTGATCATGAAATTAGAATGCACATACCTCCTTCAGATACTCTTAGAAAACAGTGTCTCTCCATAAAAGCATGAGAAAAATACTTGTACAGCATCTTATTTGCTTTACCGTTGCTTTAATGCACTTTAAAATTTATCTACATTAATTGGGAACAAAGAAACAAAAATAGACATTTCTTTGTTTTTCATAAATAACTACTCTCCATATTTGATAAAAATCTCAAAGCATTATTTTAACTTCCCACAAATATAATACATACAATTTTTTTTCTGAAATAATAAGGTCAGCAAATTAAGTATCTTGACACTAATATAACCACATACAACTGCTATTCTGCTGACTTCCAGGAACAAAACAAAAACAGAAAACTTCTTATCAAGATGCTCTGGGTTTCCTTTTGCTAGTGTTAGGGATCTGGAATTATAATCATCTGCCAGTAATAATTTTATAGATTCTAGTTGATTGTCTACAAATAAAATATCGCTGGCTCTGCTTTGTGAGTTCTGGATTTGACATGACACTGACAATACCGCATGGGACAGGCACTACACATACACAGAAATCAGAAAAAGTACTGAATGCCCTGGACTCGAACTACTGACTCAGTATGTGCCTCATTTGGCTCAGTAATAAATTCACCTGCACCAAACCCGTATCAAAAGTCACTAAATCTCTCATATATATAATATATATTATTTATATACACACCCACAACACATACATACTATACATACAGTTTGTAACAACATGAAGTAATATTGTCCTCAAAGGATGTACCACAGACTGAAATAAATCCTGTAATTGTCATCAAGCTGCTAGAAGCGTTTGAGAGTTCTAAGCCAGGTTACTTAGTTACTTTCATCCTGCCTACCCTTCATTCACCCTGCTTTACCGTCTTGGTAGCTTTTTCTTTCAAAACCACCCTCCTCAACCTAGGCGTATTTCTTCCCCAGGATCACTTGATTGGACTTTGGAGGCAAGAAAGGGCATGCAGGGGGAGCAGGAAATCCTCAGCCACTGTACCTCACACCTGCCTAGATGTGTGATGTAACGTCTTGGTAGCTTTTTCTTTCAAAACCACCCTCCTCAACCTAGGCGTATTTCTTCCCCAGGATCACTTGATTGGACTTTGGAGGCAAGAAAGGGCATGCAGGGGGAGCAGGAAATCCTCAGCCACTGTACCTCACACCTGCCTAGATGTGTGATGTTCTCCGTCCTGTTGGCCACATTCGGTGTTAGAAAGCAGTTATTCAAAGCTTTGTCCCTCCTACCCACCTTGGTCTTTCTGTAGAGCACAAAAGTGAAAGAAGCCTCTTTAGCAGGGGTAGCAGTTCATTAAAATATACAACTACATTTCCTAGCTCTGGGGTTCCCATTCTGTACTTGAGACTGCAGGTCACGGATGCTGTTATTAAGGTGCGGTGTGGGATCCATGAGGTTTTCTCCTGGCAGCCGGTGTCAGGATTAGTGCAGCCCTAGCCCAGGAGGAAACGGCCTAATGAATACCAGCTTGGAAACAGTGCTGTCAGCACATTATTTAAGCTTGTACGTTGCTCACAACTACACACAACACACACACAGGCTTATCACTGGAAATGACTACGAGAAAACATGACAAAGGTTTGCAAGGATAAACCAATAAGGCACCAAGAATACTTATTTTCAGCCAATTTAGACAACTTCAAAGTGTGAGGTTAAGAATATAAACTAAAACGACTTCCTAAGTCTTGTCAACTGATTTACTGAGAGGTCACATATTGGCTCCTTCTAAATCTTTACCCCCTAATCTATGACGGGAGACGTTGCTTACAACTGAACCATGAAAGGGACAGCCCAAAAGCTGTACCTGTGAACCTAAACTGGGCCTTAAATCCTCCCTAAAATCACAGAGCTGGCTGTGAAGAAGTTGCTAAAGCAACCCACAACCTTCCATTTTATAATTGTTTTCATGAGTATGGGTTGTTTGCCTAATAAAAATAAAAATCAGAAGAAAACAGCATATGAGATGGAAATAGGGGGCGACCATAAATAGATGGGCTTCTCTGCCCTGGGTAGCGGGAGGGGTGGCTGAGGTAAGACTTGAGGGAAGCAGGTGGGCTTCATCTTTGAGGGAGGGGAGTGGGGAGAGCAGCGGTGAGAACAGAGGCTGAAAACAGAGGCAGCTCTGAGAGTTGGCCTGGACCTAGATCTCCAAATGCATTACCTGTATTGCCTCTCCGTGGCTTAGCATCCTGTGTCTTAACTGTCTTTTTTTTTTTTTTAAAGTAAATTGGTTGTTCTTTTTAGGTTTGGTATGTTGCCAAAATGAAAAATAGTTGTTTTAAAAGGAAGAATTAAAACACTTCAACCACACCATCCCACAACTTTTAGATACATTCTGCATCATCTCTACACTCCTCCACAAAAAAAAAAAAAAAAAAAAAAAGGAAGAGGAAAAACCCAAATTAGGCACAATGACCTAAGGCAGCAGAATAATCTATGTAGTTTCTGGGAAGACGGGTTAACTGAGGGAAGAGGTCAAGGTGATCAGAAAACTTCCTCATTTGAAAAACAAGAGAGGAACTGGCCCTCGGGCAGGGGATCTATTTCAAGGTTCTAAGAAGCTTCTGAACAAGTAAAGGAATTAGATGTGCAAAAAGTTTTGTAGCTGTGTACAAGGTTTTGTCGAATATACTGACATTTTGATTCAGGGGATGAGTGTGTCAGAGCAGTGCATTTTTATAAACGTGAATAGCTTTTGAAAGTCCATGAAAACTATAACACCAGGCTTCTTTCCACCAGCAAAGTGCTTAAATCCACTATGGAAACTATACACTTGTTTACTTAATATCCATAATGTAACAACTGGCCTGGGCTTAAATCTGACTTTTCCAACTTCGGTATAAATGAAGCACAAATCCCTACACTTGTTTCTCTGGGGAGACATCCCCAAATTTCAATAGCTTTTGCTATTTTAGCTTCTTAAATTTAGTTCCCACTCAGTCCTGGTCACTGGTATTCTGCTGGCCAATGCACTGTCACCCCCTTCCCCAGTAATGGCCTCACACTCTTCTTGAATGAATGGTTAAATAGATTAGGAAAGCAAACAGAATTTTTAACAGTAAAGTATGTGTGCGTGGTGTGTGTACGTGTGTATTCATCAATACATAGGCTTTCATATATAAATGAGGGAATGGTTCAACAGATTAGAAAAGCAAACATAATTCTCTAACAGTAAAGTGTGTGCTCATCACTATATAGGCTTTCTCAGAAGAGGAGGAAGAGAAAAATATATTGAGGTGAGTGGGGGCGGGGGGAACAGCTTTCCTTTTGCTACACTGATCCATGTTTTAAAAGCTTATGCAAGGGTGTTATGGGTCTCATTTGTTTCCAGAGGCCGCAGAGAGCAGTGTCTCGATGCTTTTGGAATATCTGGCTATAATCTAGTCCAAAGTCCAGGGACACTTATTTTCCCTCATCGCTGCCAGTGTTTGTTCACAGGTAGCCAGCCTCCCTCCCCCAGTTCAAGCACCTCATTCAAGGGTGGGTGTGGTTTCTAATCACAGCTCTCCAGGAGAGGAGGAATAAGAAAAGCAAAAAGACTGTTTAACATGATAAAGGAGGTGGGATGGGGGTGGAGCAGATAAGAGAGGTGTTGGAAATTTACTTAATTACAGGAGTTATATCCATTTTAGTCCTTAAATGTAAAAAGGAACCCCCTTCAGCACTATCGCTAAGTCCTTCCAGAAGAAGGAAGTGGGTTTATTTTTACCAAAGTTTTAACACAAGTTTAAAAAAGTGGGATCACCAAAGCCTATTAAGAACCACCCACTATAAAGATGTTAAAAAAAAAAAAAAAAGAACCACCCACTCCTCGGGCACAAAGCTGCCATCTTAACAGTCTAAAATTCAAGTTCGACCAATCACCATCCCTTAGGTTCGCATTCTTCCAAATATTTATTCCGGACACTGCAATGCTACCTCTAACTTATTCAAGCAAAGCTGGCACTGTTAAGGATGAGAATGATTACAAGTACTACAGAAAAGAAACCGAAGCTTGCTAACCGAAGCTAGGACGGACACATTAGAATCTCTAAACATTGCCTAACCTTGTCACTTTCCGGAGGCCCTAACCACGTCATGCTACCCCTCCTTGGTATGACTTAGGGTGTCCCCTAACTTAGGAACTATAAACAGGGACAAGCAGCTCACCTTAAAGCATCTTGGACACTTTAAGCAGTGGAAGGAGAAACAACCTGGAAAAGCACACGAAACAACTTCCCAGTCACAGCAACTTTCACTGTTCACATTATTTTTAAAGACAGAAGTATAGGAAATATATTTTCCCAATTTAGACCACACAGTTCAAAGAAACCTGAACCAAGTGGAACTTCATTATAATGCCAACTTTAGGATTGTAAAGCCCCCAAAGCAAAGGTAAGTTTTGTTGCCAAAATGCAACAAAGTTAAAAATTAAGAAAACTACATATAAATTAAAAACAGGGTTCCTCTTGAAAAGGCAGTAAGATAGAACAGACGTGAGCTGAGCCCCTTTGAGAAGTCCTGGGACAGGTGCTCCCCTTGAAACGGTCCCTTTCCCCTCTCTCCAACTTGCCCCGGGAGGGGGCATCAGCACCAAGAAGGTAAACGGAAGTGACCTTGGCAAAGCTACCAAACAAAACAACCTCCCTCCCTCAACTCCCGGCCCCGGTCCCGGTCCCTCGGCCTCGGCCTCCTCCTACACGTGCGACAGGGACACCTGCTTGTGGTAGGCGGCGGCGGGGCCCGGCGGCGCGGTCCTGCCCGTGAGCGCTGCGCTCGCCTCGGCGTAGTCCCCGGCGGCCGTGGCGCCGCCACTCTTGTGGCCCCGCCGCGGGCGGCAGCAGCAGCGGCTGGTGAAGCGCCGCCACGACTCCACAGTCTTGCCAGACCAAATCCAAACGCCCGACGTGATGCCCACCACAAGGCACATGAAGTACTTGAGCATGAGCACCCAGTACTCAGGCTTGGCGCGCGGCTGGCCAGAGTCCGGGCCGGGGCACGCGCAGGTGAGCGCAGCCTCCCAGCTCTCGCGATAGTGCTGTTCGTACAGGTAGCAGGCCACCACGATGCTGGCTGGCACAGTGTAGAGCAGCGTGAAGATGCCGATGCGGATCATGAGCTTCTCCAGCTTGTCCGTCTTGGTGCCGCCCTGCTTGATGACGCTGCGGATGCGGAAGAGCGACACGAAGCCCGCCAGGAGGAAGAGCGTGCCCACCAGCAGGTAGAGCACCAGCGGGCCCAGCACGAAGCCGCGCAGCGAGTTCAGGTTCTGGTTCCCCACGTAGCAGATGCCGGCCACCGGGTCCCCGTCCACGGAGCTCAGTGCCAGCGCAGTGATGGACTTGACACTGGGGATGAGCCACGCGGCCAGGTGGAAGTACTGTGCATAGCCCGCAATGGCCTCGTTGCCCCACTTCATGCCAGCCGCCAAGAACCAGGTGAGCGACAGGATGACCCACCAGATGGAGCTGGCCATGCCAAAGAAGTAGACCAGCAGGAAGACGACAGTGCACAGCGCAGGGCCCGTTGTCTCGTAGTGTATGTGGCTGTGCTCGCGGCTGCAGGCGACGCTGGCATGGCCCACGACCAGGCGCACCAGGAAGCCCAGAGACACGCACAGGTAGCAGGCTGACAGGAAGATGATGGGGCGCTCAGGGTAGCGGAAGCGTTCCATGTCTATTAAGAAGGTAGCCACCGTGGTGGAGGTGGAGATGAAGCACAGTACAGACCACAGGCCGATCCAGAAGGTGGCGAACGTGCGCTCGTCGGGGCTGAAGGACGGCTGGTAGCAGGGCACCGCGCAATTGGGTACCTGGCCCGTCCTCACCTTGTTGTAAAGCGGGTGCGACTCCTTGAGAATGGGCACGAAGGGCTCGCGGCACTTGCACACCGACGGGCCCCCGGCGGCGCAGTCGCTCCCCGAGGCCGGCGACCCCGGCAGGCCTGAGAGGGTGGGCTTGGCCGGGAAGGGCCTGGGGGGCGCCGTGGTGGCCTCGCTGCGGTTGTAATCCATGCACAGGACCTCGGCGTCGCGGCCCAGCACCGGGAGGCGGTCGCAGCTCATGCGTTCCGGCCAGGCAAAGCCATACTGGCGCATGAGCGGCGAGCAGCCGGCCTTGGCGCGCTCGCACACCGAGCGGCAGGGCGGCAGTGGCTTGTGGTAGTCGGGCAGGCAGATGGGCGTGTACATGGAGCACAGGAAGAAACGCAGGTCCGGCGAGCAGTGGATCTCCACCAGAGGCCAGAACTGGTGCACCTCCAGACCCGCCTCGTCCTGCGTGTCGTGGTTGAACTGGTTGGGCATGTGCGTCAGGTTGTAGCCGATGCCGCGGCACATGGGCACTGTGATTTCCTGGCACACTGGGGCCTTGGAGGCGGCCGCCGCCCGGCCCGCCAGCTGCGCTAGGAGCAGCAGCAGCAGCGAAGGCGGCGCGGACGGGTCAGGCCGAGCCATAGCCCCCTCCCTCCCCTCGTCTCCCGCAGCCAGCACGGGGCCAGCTCAGGCAGGGGAAACCGGGATCCGGGCTTCCCTCTCCGCCGACTTGTGTGGCGCCGGGACTGGCAACCTGTTGGTTTCTTTTTCTTTTAAAGAAATCCGCCCAAAGATAAACTGTTTCGGGAGGGCGCTGCCTCCGTAGGGAGCGCTCAGCTCTTCGCTGGAGAGGGCTGGGGAGGGACGGTTAGGGCTCCGATTCCAAGGAAAGTACTCTTTAAAAAAGAAGGTGGGGGAGAAGAAAAATTGCAACCACTCCCAATTAGAGAGGCGTCAACGGCGCAATCCCCGCAATTGGTCTCCAAAACTCTAGGTTAACCTCTCTCCCTCCCCTCCCCTCCCACCTCCTGGAACCAAACTACAGACTCCCCGCCCCTCACCCCGCCTCCCTTCTCGCAGGGCCTGCCAGCCTGCACCCCAAGGTCAGAGCGCTCAGCCCCCGGGAAAAGGGCAGAGGACCGGGAAAAGAACGGGGAGAGGGGGAAGGCACGGGCTCTCACCTCTGAGGATCCCGAGAGAAGCAGATAGTCCGTAGCCAGCCTGGGCCCTCCGTCTCTGGGACACTTCGCTCAGAAACGCGACTCAGAGACAGGCTGGCATCGGGAAAGTTTGGCGATAGGCTGGGTACCCGAGGAGGCAGCACATGGCAGCAGGTGGGGGCGTCTCAGAGAAGGGGTCGCCCCCTGAACGAGGTCGCCGCAGACCGGTCATTCGCCCTCACCTCCTCCGGGGACCCCCGCATGATCCGGGCGGGGCAGGACGGGGGGCAGGCCGTGCGTTCCACCAGGGTCCGGGAGCCGGACGAAGGACGAGCGCGCCTGGCAGCACCTGGGCAAGAGGAAGGCGGTGTGCGGCGACCGGGGGATCCCGCCGCCTCACAGCACGGCGAGCAGCCAGCGCTGGCCCCGCCGGGACTGCATGGTGCGCGCCCGCCGCCGCGTCCCGCCCGCCGCTCTCCTCCTCCCCTGCAGGGGGATCCGCGCTCCAGCGGACTCCTGGGGGCGGTGGCGGTTCTCCCGGGACGCGCCGGGCTCCGCTCCTCCCCCGCGCTCTAGCACCCTTTGGCCCACCTCCGGCGGGTATTGAACTGCGCGCGGCGGCGGCGGCGGCGGCGCTGGCCGCAGCGGAGTCACTGCCTCGGGCTGACTGGCCTCTCCCGCCCAGCCTGGGTCACCTGCTTCTAATGCCCGCCGGGAGGCTCCGCCCCGGCCCCGCCCCTTCTCGCTGGGGCTCGGTTGGTGGGCCGCCCCGCCACGCTCTCCGCGCGTCCCCGCCCACTGCCCCGCGGGCTCGGCCTCTCCCCAGGCGCCCTCCGGCCCCGCCTGGAGCTGGCAGCCGAGGAGCGTGGGCCAATCGCCGGCCGGGAAGCTATGGAGGGCGGGGCGAATGCTAATCACGCCTTCTTGAGACCCGGAGCGGGAAACCCTAGCTAGAAGTCGCTCCTGAGTTCTCTGCTGGCTCCCACTGGTGCGGGGCTCGCTTTCCCGTAATGTTCTAGCTTATGAACCCTAGCTTCCAGGGCACCTACCGGGTCCCTATCTGCAGCTAAGCATCCTTAGAATCCAGCGCTTGTTTAAAAGGACTGCTCAAAGAATCATTCTTAACCGTGGCACCTGTCTCCTCTCTGCGCTGCCCTCACCAGGTGAGCTCAAATTGAGAGAAGTACAAATGCTTACTGAGCCCCTACTGTGTGTCAGACAACGCGTTAATCGTTCTCATCTTCATACAGGATGTCTCAGATCCTTACAACAATTCTATGAGGCAGTCACTCCTTATAGGTGAAGAAACAGAGTTTAGAAGCATACCAAGGCAACCGAGCTAATGATAGTTCCCCCAAGAAAGCCACAACCTAGATAATCTTGTTCAGCGCGGTATTCCGAGCGCCTAGCACAGAGTAGGCTCTCAAAAATGGCAAACCTTGGGGGCTTCCCTGGTGGCGCAGTGGTTGGGGGTCCGCCTGCCGATGCAGGGGACACGGGTTCGTGCCCCAGTCCGGGAGGATCCCACATGCCGCGGAGCGGCTGGGCCGGCGGGCCATGGCTGCTGAGCCTGTGCGTCCGGAGCCTGTGCTCCGCAATGGGAGAGGCCACAACGGTGAGAGGCCCGTGTACCGCAAAAAAAAAAAAAAAAAAAAAAAAAAATGGCAAACCTGGGATTCGAACCGAGATAGTTGGGACGCGACATCCACAATTTTTACCACCTCCTCCCCCCTCCCCCCATATGCGACCGGTTATCTCCCAGGCTTTAACCTTTACTTTTGCATTTCGTAACAAAATCTTACTGTTGCGACAAGAAAGTGATTTTCTTTCCGTCTTTGGAAGACTCCAGACATGTTAGTCCTTTATCAGTTTATCGGGTTAAAAATCCAGGCAGTTCGAAGTCGCCCGCAGAGAAAAGCAACACTGGCTCCGGGCTCTGTGATGGGCAGGGGCCGGGCAGGGCCCCCCCCTCCCGCCCCGGGGCTACCCGCTGCTGAGCCGCGCACCCGCGCGCCGCCGGGGATCCGGGGCGCACGGAGCAGCGGGTAGCCCGCGCGAAGACCTGCTGGGCGCCTCGACCACTGGGACGCACTGTGGCGCTCTCCAGATGGCTTATTATGCTGCAAGTTTTAAATGTCCTAAAAATGCTTCTTTTCTACATGTTCTAATTAGGTTGGAAGACTGAGGTGTTTAGCATTCTTGAAATTCATTCACACGCTTACAAAGAGGGTTTGAATTGTTTCCCGCTCCCCCCACCCCTTCCTTCTACTGGGAAGAAGGCGGAAAAAAGGCAGGAGGGCCTGAGTTCTTGAGGGACTCAGGACTGCACTTTAGGGCTGAGTCGTTCTTGTGTCCTGGATCCCACTTATACAGACGGGGAGACAAAACTGCAGAATAGCCCTCTTCCTCCTGCTTATCAACAAGACTTTGTGAAAAATAATGAGGAATATGTGTATTAATCCCAGCCTCAAAGTTCAAAGAAATAAATATAAATCGCTTCACAAACATCAAAACTGTTAATAAATATGTTTAAAATGTACTTTACCTCTTTCATTCCCTGGGATTCTACAGGTGCTCATATTTTTTTTGTTTTTTTGGAACTACTTGGCACTCAGTGTCGGCAAACATCCCAGGGTTGAAAGTAGTGGGAGTTGAAAAGCTATGGAATAGCAATCAAAAAGAAAGGGAAACCCTCAGTGGAAAGTATGCACAGATTGTGAACATGCCAAGAGAGGCTGCCTCATTCTGTGGCCTGTATGCAACATGTGTATTATTGGGGATGGACAAGTGTTGGCTAATAATAAAAATTATTTGAAGTTGGAGAATGTTAATCACTCATGCTGGAATTTAGCCAGAATACACGTGTTATTTCACTTGGTTCTGACTCAAAGGATGTTATCTCCTAGTCTGTAAACCTCTCCCTTCTTAATCAACAGGGAGATGTTATTTTTGCTTGGAGATCTCTAATAATAGTAGTAATAATAGCGGGAAAACTTGGCCAAAAGAAACGTATTTTGCATTGTATAGCTTTTTGTATCATTTGAATTTTTGCTTTTCTACATGTAGTGTTTCACTTTAAAGGCAGTTTAAAATATGCTGTTTAACATGTATTAGGCAGGGTGCTACATAATTCATTTCAGTTAGCTCATTTGATCCTCACAACAATCAGATGGAACTGGCATCATAATGGCTTCCTTGAAGTTACATATTTAGTCCATGGAAAGGACAGAAATCACAGTTTTCTTCTGAGTCATAGTTATTGTTTAACAAACTGGAAAACACGGAGTGATTTTTAAAGATGCAATTTTTAAGCAACTAGAACATTGCCAGGCATTCTTAGCTATTAATTCACTCATCTATCCTTCCATCTAGCCATCCATCCATCCAAAAACACCAAATTTCTGACTTGAAGACACTACTGCTATATTAAACGTGTTGCTACAAAGTGGAATTCATGAGGTTCAACTTAAATTATTGTCCAAGGTGTACTTATTAATTGATGAAAATACAGAGGATCATGCTAAACGTTCCATCTAGTAAGACTGTGACATTTCGAAAGTTTTGAAGTATTGCTTTTGGATTTTGTAATCAGAGAATAGTTATTGCATTTCTAATCTTACTAGACTTGTATTGATTATACATGTATAGTCTGTTGAGACACTTGAGAGTTCAGTGCTATAGGAATGACAGGACAGGTAGCCTCTGTGTACTCTTCAATATCTTGATAATCAAGCCTGGAACAGTATGCTGCCCATAGATGCCTCTGGTAAATATTTGTGAAATAAATGGATGAATAAGTGGCAACTGAGATTAACTTTTTAAACTTTAGCAAGTGGCATTGAATCCTTGGATAAAGCTTACCTTATGAGCTATATATATCTCTGAGGTTGACCATACCCTGTTAAATGCAGCATGAGTCCAAACCTTGGCTCTTCCTTTACTAGCTGCCACTTTGGACAAGTCACACAACAGCTCCAGGTCCTCTTTCCTCGTTTGTAAAGTGGAGTTACCCCTCATAGAGTTGTAGTGAGGGGTAAATGAATTTATATGGTAAAGAGCTTAAAACCATGTCTAGCACCTCGTAACTCTATTTAAGTCTGTTATTAGTTTCTACTGGGTTCATGCTATTTTTCTGTTTTCCCACTCTATTTTCTTTTGTGTATCACTTTAATAATGGGAAAAAAGTTACATTTTTTAGATGTACAGGCATACCTCAGAGATATTGTGGGTTTGCTTCCAGACCACTGCAAAAAAGGAAATATCACAGTAAAGTGAGTCACATGGATTTTTTGGTTTTCCAGTAATGTCTATAAAACTTATGTTTACACTATTCTTTTTTATTTTTTTAAAGCATATTCTCTGCACTCAAAGACCTTATTCTTTTTTTTAATTATTATTATTATTTTATTTATTTATTTTTGCTGTGTTGGGTCTTCGTTTCTGTGCAAGGGCTTTCTCTAGTTGTGGCAAGTGGGGGCTACTCTTCATCGCGGTGTGCGGGCCTCTCACTATCGCGGCCTCTCTTGGGGAGCACAGGCTCCAGACGCGCAGGCTCAGTACTTGTGGCTCACGGGCCTAGTTGCTCCACGGCATGTGGGATCCTCCCAGGCCAGGGCTCGAACCCGTGTCCCCTGCATTAGCAGGCAGATTCTCAACCACTGTGCCACCAGGGAAGCCCCTACACTATTCTTCAGTCTATTAAGTGTGCAATAGCATTCTATCTAAAAAAAAGTACATATTTTAATTTAAAAATACTTTATTTCTAAAAAATGCTAACCATCATCTGACAACTCAGGGTTGTCACAAACCTTCAACTTGTGAAAAAGCAAAGTCTGCAAAGCACAATCAAATGAGGTATCCCTGTGCTTTATGTCTGAGCACACTCCCAGCTGTCACCAGCTATCTCTAGCATTTAGATATTAGCTAGATTTTATGCCAAAGCAGGGATCATTTCACTTGCTCTGGATCAAAGTACATACACCTGACATCAGCCCCAGCCGGCAAGTGTGCGAGTGTGCACAGGGCTGGCACAGGACAGACACCCACAAGCCAACTTGAAATCCCTCACAGGTATTTCCAGACTAGCTTTTTCCATGTCCTAGAACATTCCTGATAACTCCTCTTCTCATCAGATCAGACACCTCTAGATGAGAAACCCAGACACTAATCAGAGGATTATCATGATGAGTCATTTATCCAGGTTCATAATAAGAATGCCTTGTTCACATTATAAGTGGAATCATTCAACTATAATCTGTAGTCCTCTCCCCTCCTCGAGATTATAGAAAAGTAAGAGCTTCTTTCTTCTTTCCCAGAGGCGATGGAAGTACTAATCTTTCCCACTCTCAGCAATGGCTCTCAGCTGCACATTACAATCACCTGGGGACCCTTAAGATGTACTGATGCTTGGGCCCTACTGAATCAGAATCTCTGGTTGACGGACCCAGACATTGTTTCTTGGTTTCGTTTTATTTGTTTATTTTTGTTGCCGTTTTGTTTTTAACTCTCCAGGTGATCCTGATTTTCAGCTAGGGTCGAGAGCCACTGACATAGATGGTTTTGTTATTTCCTCAGCACACCCCCAAACTTGGGCCTTGCTGGATCTTCTGCAGAAAAGGGTTAATCACATCATGATGTAAAATGGAACACCTCGGGAGAAAGTATAGAGAAGTACATTCTAGTCTAATTGCATGTGAGTCTGTTTGGGCTGAAGGAAAGTATATGTATATGAAGTAAAAAATATGTAACAGGGCTTCCCTGGTGGCGCAGTGGTTGAGAGTCCGCCTGCCGATGCAGGGGACACGGGTTCGTGCCCCGGTCCGGGAGGATCCCACATACCGCGGAGCGGCTGGGCCCATGAGCCACGGCCGCTGAGCCTGCACGTCCGGAGCCTATGCTCCGCAACAAGAGAGGCCGCAACAGTGAGAGGCCCGGGTACCGCAAAAAAAATATATATATGTGTAACAGAATTGTGGTACAGTGATGGCACAGTCAACAACAATGGTGGCCATAACAGTAACTGATGGGTATTGGGCATTTCCAATGTGTATGCACTGTGCTAAGCATTTTACATATATAATCTCTTTTACCCCCAAGAATCCCGTGAGGTTGATATTATCAACCCCATTTTTTTTTTTTTTTTTTGTGGTACGTGGGCCTCTCACTGTTGTGGCCTCTCCCGCTGCGCGGAGCACAGGCTCCGGATGTGCAGGCCCAGCGTCCATGGCTCACGGGCCCAGCCACTCCGCGGCGTGTGGGATCTTCCCAGACCGGGGCACAAACCCGTGTCCCCTGCATCGGCAGGTGGACTCTCAACCACTGCGCCACCAGGGAAGCCCCTCAACCCCATTTTATAGATGAAGAATCTGAGGTTCAGAAAGTAACTTGCTACACAACAGCACACACCTTCCAACTTGGGTTTTCCTCGCTCCAAAGGCTACGCTGCCATTGATTGCAGGCCTCGTTGTAGGCCCAGCAGTAGAGGGTCCTGAAAAGCACCAGATAGTAACTCTTGAGATAAGCAACTTCCCTTGTTCCTTATCATCCCTTTCCTGGGAACCAGGTCAAATTTTCAATTCTGGTGTGGCCTCTTGTGTGGAGGACTAAAGTACAGAAAAGCTGAGGGCTCTGGATTCATCTAGAATCCAGTATAAGTCTAGAGCCACTTGTTCTTTGGGCTTTGCAGACCAGGCATGAGGTGGGGCACCCTTTAGACTAGATTTCAGGACCTTTCTGGTATCTTGGCAGAGGGAGCTTCAGTTCGGTAAATGTTGATGCTGCACAGGCTGTGAGCCAAACACTGGTGCCAGGGGTGCGAAGATGAAGAGGCATGGGCTTACCAGGCAGGACATGGTGGGAGCACAGAGGAAGGACCTGGCCCAACCTGGTGGCTCAGGGAAGACCCAGGCTGTGCCTGGAAGGCTGAATATGAATTAGATGATCTATGAGTCCGGGTTCAGTACAGGAAATAGAAACCACTCTAGGTGTTTCAAACAGAGAAATGTTTAATACCGAGAATCACACAGAGGCTTACAAAATTGATGAGCTGGAGGGGCAGAAGTCAGGGGGGTACCCCTGGGCTATTGAGTTCAAGGGCCTACCACAGTAGCTATGTTCCAGAAGTCGGGATGGTGCTGCAGCAAGGGCTCTTCACACCCATGAAACTGGTGACTAGCCACTGAAACAGGACATTGAGTCCAACAGCATTAAATGCCTCTTAACATTATTGCTCAAACCTTGCTGGCCAACAGCAACAGCAACAGAATGATGCCTTCTCCTTGCATCTGCCTCCAAGTCTTACACAAGTGCACCTGATTGACTGAACTTATTTCAGATCAAGACCCTAGCTGCAAGGGAGTCTGAAAAAAGTAGTTTTGCAGTTCTAAATCTCTTCAAGCAAAGTACTAGAAGGATAGAATGGAGGCTGGAGAGGCAATCCCTAGTATCCACTATAGGTAAGGAAACTGAGAAGGACTTCCTAGACAGAGGAATCAGCACAAGTAACGGGTACAAGGCCATGAAAGAGCATGATTCAAGTGGTGAACAGCTGGGCATGGCTATGCTATCAGAAGCATCTGAATCAAGGTTTTTACCTGAAAGTGCACTCACGTCTAATCAACATATTTTTGATTAATTAGATTTGTAGGCACACTGTACACATGACACTCTTTCCTATTGATACAGCTCTTGATTTATTCAACTGACTACTAGTGCAGAGGAGAAAGGAAAGGAGCAAAAAGCATGAAAAAGAATAAATAAAAGTGTTAGGTAGTATTCATCCACAAAAAAACAGAACATTAACCTTCTCCAAGCCTAACGGTGCAAACACTGTTGATTACGTGCCCAAGAGTCATCTCCCCTTTTTCCTTCCTAACAGAGCCCCTGTTATTTGTTTTGTTTTGTTTTGTTCTGTTTTCTTTGGGAATCCACCCTTTTCTGCATAGCCCTGTGCTTCAGGAGAGGCAGGAGCTTCAGATCAAGCCCCAAGGAGTAACACGTGATTAGTCCAACTGCTCATGTTTCTCCCCTTCTTATCAGCGTTTAGGTTACATACATGCATGGCACACAGTTCTGGCCAATAAGACGTGGTGTGGGGGCCAATGTGAGGTAAGTCTGTCAGGGGCTTATGGGAAAGATCTTACTCCAGAGGAGAAATAGTCCTCTCCCCTGCTGGGTATTGTTTCGTCTGCCTGTGATGCCTACCACTGTGGGCACCATCTTGCAACCACAAAAGAGCTAAGCTGACCCAGTGAAGAAGGATGGCATTGAGGCTGCCTGAACTGTTGGCCTCCAGACTTCTTGTTGTGATACAATACACTGCTTATTTTTTAATACATTTGAGTCCCTATTTTCTTTCACTTGCAACCAAGAACATTGTAACTACTACATGCAGTCTGTGCACTTAGGATGAGGAGCTGCCCACATAAACTTGGCTAATGAAGTCTCTGGAGGAGATTTAAGGAGAAAAATTTATTCCCTCCTTTCTCCCACCAGAAAAATTGTTATTTATCCTTCAAGAGCGTTCAAGACCCACTCAAATGTCATTTCCATCAAGCTGAGTGCTTTGTTATTGCCTGTACTCCCACAGCCCTCCCACTTCTTCTCTATTACAGCACTTTACTCATATACTCTTTCAGCAAATATTTATTGAGTACCTATTTTGGGCTTGGTAGTGTTTTAGGCACAGGGGTTACAGTAGGAAACTAAATGCATGAAGATTCCAATCTAGTGGAAGACAGAAAATGAATGAAAAAATTTAAATGTGATGACTCTTATCAAAGGGGAAAAGAAAGGAATTCTTGTAAAAGAGGGGGAAATAACTACCTTGAAATTTATTTGATTGTACTGTGATTCCCTGTTCATATGTCAGTTTTTTCCACTAGATGGTGTGTTCTTGTAACCTCACATCACCCACCCCTTCCCTGGGGGATTGCATTTTCCAAAGATGGCTACGAAAGCCTCTCCCATCCCACAGGTTTTCCTGCAACGTGATCTTGCCATTCCCCATAGGGGAGGGATGTAGGGAGGTCCTAAGTCTCCTCCTCTTGAATCTCAGTGGGCTTGTGACGGTTTTGACCCATAGACTGTGTTGGAAGTGATGCTCTACAACTTCCATGGATAGGTCATAAAAGGCCGTGTAGTTTCTACCTGGGTCTCTTGGGACACTTGTTTTTTGGAGGTGCTTTTTCTTGGGACACCTACATATAGATGCTCCAGTTGACAGTCCCAGCTGAGTGAGCCTTCAAGTCATCCCAGGTTAGGTAAAGAAGCTTCCAGATGATTCCAGCCCCCAACCTCAAGTCACCCCTAGCTGTTCAAGTCCACCCCAGATGTCATGAATCAGAGGCAAGCCATCCCTGCTGTGCCCTCTCCAAATTCCTGATCCACAGTATCCATGTGCATAATAAAATGCCTGTTGGTTCACACCACTACTTTGGAGTGGTTTGTTACACAGCAGCAATGACTGGAACCCCCCAGATCTGCCTTTCTGTGAAATTTTAACCCAGTAGACAACTTTTTTTCTTTTCACCTGACCCAGTTGGTGATCAACTTATGCACTGAAGCTTGAGAACTTTCATCCATCTTACTTTCATCCTATTGAGTGTCGCTGTTGATGATATGCATGTGAAATGTCTAATCTTTTAAAACACAAATCTTCACCATTGATCTTAATATCCTGCTGCAGTGAGTTCCCCAGTTCAATTGTATGTAGTGGGAAAAAAGTGCCTCCTTTTATCCATTTTAAACATGCTTCCTTTTCATCTCATCTTGTCCTCTTGCTCTTCCCCAAGTAAAGTGATTTCCATTTTGTGGGTACCTAGACACAGAGAACTGAGTTGAGACAATAATCTTTCTTTGGTTACCCAGAAGGCCTCGGGCGTGCTGCGACGGGGAACAGTGGATTTTAGCTGGTGACTTAAAGGTGATGGAACACTGTATTCTAATTAGTCACAAGTTTAGTTCCAAGCTTTCAAAAAATAGTCTAGACTCTGCAAGACGCAATAGGTGTCCTCTTGTGACGCTGGGAAGTAGAGCACAGTAGAGAGGGACGAGCATTGGCCAGTACGTGGGCAATCCGGATTCAAGTCTCATCTTGTGAGCCAGCTCTGTGCCCTTGGGCATAACACTTAGCCTCTCTGGACCTCATTTTCCTCAACTCTAGAGTGAGGAGATTCAACCAGAGGGTTCTGGAGCACCCTTTTGCCTCTAACTTTGTATGAATTCTATGTATTTGCCAGTCATTTTGAAACATCTACTACATAAATCCATGGGAAGAAAAAGTTTGTACTCTAAACAGTTTGCCATTTTAGCTTCAAAGTGGAGTTGGAGAGAACCACCACTACCCGCTAAAAAAATTTTCTAGTTTTTAGAAAACAAATGTTATCATTTTCCAAAAACACAATCCAAATTAGGCTTCAATTACCAGAAGTATATCCTGCTGTGACTGTTAAGTGACAGATCTTGCAACCTGAGTCCTTTTAGTTTGGGGGTGCACCCCAGGGCTCCCATCAGCCTTGCTTTCATGAGCCTATCAATTCTCACGGTGCCATTGCTCGGTGTGTGAATGGGGATAACTCCATTCTAAGTGATGAGAGTGAATGGATGGGGTGAACTGCTGCTGCATATGGCCACCTTGGGGAGGAAAAAGAATATTGTCCCAGTGAGCAGTGCAGTAGGAACTATTCAAGTGAATCTCTAGAAATCTGAAATCTCTTCCCAATTCTTTTTCTCCATACAGGAGAAAAAAAGCAGTTACCATGTGGGACTTGGGGAAAGCATTCAGTCTCACTCAACCTGGACTCATTTCACTTATTTTCTGGTCTGCTTAATAGTTCTTCAACGGTTGTGATTCTTAGAACTTCGTGGGCTCTAACCCACTTCTTAAGCTCTGCATCCTGTTTTGTCTTACTGAATTTTCTCTTTCCAATCCCAGGTGGGTGGGGGAAATGCTTCTCATCTCCGATTTTAAAATTCATTACAGAATCTCCACTATTGAAGTGCTACCATGCATTGAGAGGACAGATTGTTTTCACTGTTGGGTTAACAAACTCTATCAACAGCAATAAGTGGCGTGACAAGGTTCTATTTAACAGAAACTTACTTGTAAGGTTAAGAAAACCCCTGCGGTCCTTAGACAAAACTTCAGGTAACAGTAGGAGAATAACAGCAGTAAAAGTAATAAAAAATATATCTAGTGTTTAGAAGAGCTTTTTGAAAATACTCTAAAGAAGAACCCTCCCACACTTTCCTTAATAAGATATCTCATATGTGATCACACATATCCACTTCCTTATCATCAGTATCATATGCGAGTATGTTTTGACATTTTTGTTAAGGCTTTCAAGGAAGGCTTGAAAACAACACAGCAGCATCTATAATGCATAATACTGTCAGTTGTATCAATGGGAAAACCGAAGGTCATGTAGGATGAATCACTTGGTTATTATTTGCTTATTTAAGTTATTTGCGTAAAACAAATCAGAAGTGTCGCTTGTTTCTTAGAGCGGTGCTACCCCTGCAAGGTTGCCTTCATGCTCAGTGACTCCTTGGTTGTAGCTAAAAGGGGGACCCAGGGTTCCACACACCACATTCTGTTCCCCCTTCTGTCATTCCTGCTCACACTGTAGTGGGGGGATGTGTTTGAAGGCTTGTTGGCTTCAAAACCCTTCTGTCTATGTGGGCTATGCTGTATCATTGCTTGTTGCCCAAAGGCGCTCTGCAAAGATAATTTACTGCCTAAGAAAGTGGTGTATACAGAACTGGTCAAGCCATCGGTAGCACTTTTTTGTTGTTGTTGTTTGGTTTTTGGGGTTTTTTTGTGGTACGCGGGCCTCTCACTGTTGTGGCCTCTCCTGTTGCGGAGCACAGGCTCCGGACGCGCAGGCTCAGCAGCCATGGCTCACGGGCCGAGCTGCTCCGCGGCATGTGGGATCTTCCCGGAACGGGGCATGAACCCGTGTCCCCTGCATCGGCAGGCAGACTCTCAACCACTGCGCCACCACGGAAGCCCTGGTTGCACTTCAAAAAAAATTAATAAACAATTTTTTAAAGCAGTTTTAGGTTTACAGAAAATTGAGCAGATAGGGCTTCCCTGGTGGCACAGGGGTTAAGAATCCTCCTGCCAATGCAGGGGACACGGTTTCGATCCCTGGTCCGGGAAGATCCCACATGCCACAGAGCAACTAAGCCCTTGTGTCACAACTACTGAGCCCGCGTGCCACAACTACTGAGCCCGCATGCCACCACTACTGAAGCCTGCGTGCCTAGAGCCCGTGCTCCGGAACAAGAGAAGCCACCACAGTGAGAAGCCTGTGCACCCCAACAAAGAGTGGGCCCGCTCACCGCAGCTAGAGAAAGCATGCGTGCAGCAACAAAGACCCAACACAGCCAAAAATAAAGAAATAAAGTAAAATAAAATGAAAAAAAAGAAAATTGAGCAGATAGTACAGAGAGTTTCCGTATATCCTGTCCTTTTCCCACTCACAGTTTCTCCTATTATTGACATCTTGCCTTAGTGCGGTTACAGTTTATTACAGTTGATGAACCAATATTCATGTACCATTATTAACTAAAGTCCATAGTTTGCATTAGGATTCGCTCTTTGTGTTACAGAGTTCTGTAGGTTTTGACAAGTCATGTCATGTATCCATCAATACGGTGTCCTACAGAATAGTTTCACTGCCTTAAAAATCTCCTGTGTTTCACCTAATCGTCGCTTCCTCACTCCGCCTTGACCCCTGACCCCTGACTATCACATCGTTTTGCTTTCTTGCCCAGAATTTCATATAGTTGGAGTCATTCAGTATGTAGCCTTTTCAGATTGGCTTCTTTTATTTAGCAATATGAACTTGAGGTTCCTTCATGTCTTTTCATGGCTTGATAACTCATTTCTTTTTTTTTTTTAATATTCTCTTTTTTTTTTTTTTTTTTTTTTGCGGTACGCGGGCCTCTCACTGCTGTGGCCTCTCCCGTTGCCGAGCACGGGCTCCGGACGCCCAGGCTCAGCGGCCATGGCTCACGGGCCCAGCCGCTCCGCGGCATGTGGGATCTTCCCGGACCGGGGCACGAGCCCGTGTCCCCCGCATCGGCAGGCGGACTCGCAACCACTGCGCCACCAGGGAAGCCCAATATTCTCTTTTTTTTTAGAAGAAATTACAAATAACAAAACATTAGCAAAATGAGTAGAAAGTACAGAGACTCCTCATATACTCCCCCTGCCCTCACACATGCACAGCCTTCCCCATCATCAACATCCCACACCAGAGTGGTACATTTGTTACAATAAATGGACCTACATTGACACATCATTATCACCAATGACCGTGGATTGTATTAGGGTCCACTGTTGATACTGTATTCTATGAGTTTTGACAAGTGTATAATAACATGTACCCACCATTATAGTATCAGAAGAAATATTTTCACTGCCCTAAAAATCCTCTATGCTCCACCTATATTAATCCCTTCCTTCTCCCAACCCGTAGCAACCATTAATCCCCAGTTTTGCCTTTTTCCAGGCTGTCATTTAGTTGGAATCATAGAGTAAGTAGCCTTTTAAGATTGCCTTCTTTCCCTTAGTAGTATGCGTTTTATGGTTGCTCCATGTCTGTTCGTGATTTGATAGCTCTTTTCTTTTCAGCACTGAATAATATTCCGTTGTCTAGATATACCAGAGTTTATTTATCCCTTCACCTACTGAAGGACATTTTGGTGGTTTCCAAGTTTTGGTAATTATGAATAAAGCTGCTAAAAATGTCTGTGTTTGGGTTTTGTGTGACATAAGTTTTCACCTCCTTTGGGTAAATGCCAAGGAGTGCTGGAATGTATGGTAAGAGTATGTTTACTTTTATAAGGAACTTCCAGACTGTCTTCCAAAGTAGCTGTTGTACCATTTTCTATTCCCACCAGCAATGAATGAGAGTTTCTGTTGATCTACATCCTAGCCAACATTTGGTGTTGTCAGTGGTTTGGATTTTGGCCATTCTAATAGGCATGTAGTTTTAATTTTGTTTTAATTGTTGTTTTAATTTGCAATTGCTCATTGTTGTTTCAATTTACAGTTTCCCAGTGACATATGACATGAAGCATCTTTGTATATGCTTATTTGCCATCTGTATGTTTTCTCTGGTGAGGTAAGCAGAAGGTGCAGACAAGAGAAATTAGGGTCTTCTCTCAAGGGATGGAACGCTGGCTTGACTTAGTTAAGCCCCACCAAAGGGAATACCCAGAGGCAGCCACGCAGGGGCAGAGGCAGCCACGCAACAGCCGCTATCTTGAGTCTGTGCGGCTGCAAATCAATGTGCAATGAGCAAGTCATTGGTTACAACAAAAACCTAAACCAGTACCTCTTCCTTCCTTATTGGTCCTTATTGGTCCAGTACAAGAGGGTGCACTCACCCTCTTGAGTGGTAGGAGCAGTAACAGTGACAATGTAAAAATACTGCCTAGCAGCTCTGCAGGAAATCTGAGGCAAAGACAAAGTGGCTTCTTTTGGGTCACTAGCAAATTTGCAACATCTTATAATAATAGCTCACTTATGGAGCCCTTGATGTATGGGAAGGAACAGCCACCCAAGGTAAGGAGGAGTCCTAGCGTGAGCTCCAGTTAACAGCTGAGGAAGCAGCAATTCTGTGATGTTATCTGTGTGACCAGCCCAAAGTCTCTCCATGTCCAGAATGACAGACGGATATTACACCTAGATTTCTATCCAAAGCTCTTGCCCCAATAATACCACCTGGATTTGGGACCCGCCTAAACAAATACCAGGTCAGTCCCACTGACTCCTGGCTGCTCCAAAGGGCTCGCTGCAATTGGCTTGAACGCCACTTCTGAGATCTGGGCCCACTGTGGTCAGAAGAACCTCTGTAGCAGCTCTCAACCTTGGCTACACGTTGCAATCACCAGGGAAGCTTTACAAACATGTTGACACCAGGGTCCCACGCATAAAGATTTTGATTTAATGGTCCTTCAGTGCAACTTCAGCATAGGGATTTGTGTTCAACTTTTTATTGACGTATATTATACACATAGAAACGTGAACATACCTAAGTATACATCACAATTTTTAAAAACTGAAGGTACCTGTGTAACCACCACCCAGCTCAAGAATCAGAGCTTCACGAGCACCCTAGAAGTTGGCATCATGCTTCCTTTTAGCCGCTCCCCTTTCCTCCCACCCCCCAGCCACTATCCTGACTTCTGAAAGCGTAGATAGTTCGAGTATAGAGATTTTCAAAGCTCCCAAATGATTCTAGTGTGCAGTCACCATCGAGAACCACTATCTCACTGGTAGAAAGTAGAGAAGTAGGATGAACCAAACTAAATGCATAGAAACAGATAAACCAAAATGAAAGAAAATGAGAAGAAACCCAGGCTACATTTATGCCTCAACCCAGGCTGCTACTTCCTGTGTTGCATGCATAAGTCTTATTTCACATTAGCAAGTCAACAAGGATGAAAAATTTTGTTTTTTTAAACAAGGTCTTTCATTTATAAACAACTTTTCTCAGCATTCACACCTTAGTGAAAGAACACCAGCCATCCCAAGGGGTGCCAAAATCACTTTTGCTGATAATAATAAAAAAATGTATGGAGTGCTGTCTATGGATCAAGTCCCTCATTAATGCCTTGTGCATGACCTCATTCAGTCTTCACACCTCATAACACCCAATACTAGTAGGTTTTCTTCTTCTATTTTGCAGATGAGGAAAGCTAGGCATAAAGAGATGTGGTAACTTGCCCAAGGGTACACAGTTTGTAACTGGGACAGCTTAACCTGAAGAGATTTTTCATGCTGTACCACCATGGAGGTTTTTATTTTATTTTATTATTATTATTTTTTTATGTCAGTCATGGTTTTTATTTTAGATATGTGTGTCAACTGACTTCTGCTATTACATACCTGGACAAAGATTAATGCCACACTGATTTCATTCTTTCAGTGTACAGTGGGATGAGCTAGGATGGCGGTGGAGAAAAATCACAGCATTACCTATGTGTGCTGAAGTGGACCTTGATGGTCATGTATTTTTATTTCCTTCTTTCCCAGGTGAGGAAATGGGCCAAGAAAAAATGATTTAGGATGGCTTAACAAGCTGAATGAGAGAAAATTAGAGAAAGTCCAAACACTCCTGGGGGAGAGGCTAGGTAAGGCTTTCATCGGGCAGCTAAGGGCACTGAGCTATTCTTCTAACCCACAGATGCACACGTGTGTGGCCTTAGTCAGTACAACTTTGTGGCTAGTGACATTACTATTATTATTTAATTTAACATTCGTAGCATAGTCACATGTGAATATTGTTATTTGTATAATTATAAAGGTCTCTGTATAGTAAGCTTCTAATCTAAACCAGACAGAGACTGATGATCACAAAGTTATCTGAGTGGGAAATTGGGTCTTCTCAGGTTTCCCTGAGTTTGTTCAGTTTGTTTGGATTTCATGTCGTAGGTGATCAGCTTCCTAGTGTATTTATTCTGGCAATGGAAAGTGTAGGGTGTGCAAGAAATCTCTTGGAGACGTTTTCCTTAAAAACTTGGTATTACATGTGGAAGTCTTCCTTCTTGAGCCCTTCCAGAAATCAAAACAAATCTCAGAAACTGTGAGGCTTGTTGCTTTTCCATATTTCTCCTCTGTAATTATTTCAGACTTTCTTTGTATTGTTCATCGTTCTTCCTGGTTTTAGATCTCTCCCCCGCCTCTCGCTTCTGCCTCCGTAGGGTGCCCACCTACCCTTCCATTTCGCCACATCACTTTTCCTGCTTTGTTCAGTTTCCCTGGATTTTTGGTATAAAACTCCCTTCAAGCCAGAGTGTTTGGTCTGTTGCTCTCTAATTTTTTTTTCAGAGCAATTTTCCCAATCTAAATTACACTCTCAATTACTTTTCTCTTCCTAGAGCAGTGAATCATTCTAAGAAGCCATTAGGGTGGGCGCAGCTAGATACAGAGCCAGGAGGTTGGAGCCAGTGCCGGCTTGTCACCCTCATTCTCTGTTTACCCTGCTGCAGCAGGCCAAAGTGTGGCCTTGTGCTGAAGTTAACAGCAAAGGAGGTGCCGTCAGAACCCATTCTTGCTACATGCATGTGCTCTGATACCTATGAGAAGGAGAGACCATGCTTTAGAGCATTGGCCTGTGCTTGGAGGTGTGAAGAAAAATTAGCTTAACCTAGGATGGCTTGATATTTGAGAGCTGGTAGATTGTATTAATGCCCCCAACCTTCATCTCTCCCTATATCTCCACCCTCTGCCATGTGACTTTGTAGTTCTTCCCATAAAGAGATGAGTGTCTTCTCCAAACCACTGATTCTGACTGTAACACCTGCTTTGGTCAATAGGATGTTAGGAGAGGCTTGAAAGCGTGCTTGTGTCATTGGATGTGGTCTCTTGCATCTTTACTATTTCCATGAGAAGAGCATGCCTGGGCTGACCCACTGGTCCCAGAAAGGGGGTGAGAGATACATGGGGCAGAGTTGCCCCAAGGAAGCTGCCCCAGCCCAGCCCAGACTAGAACAGAGCCACCTAGCCGACCCAGAGATGCAGGAACAAACCCAGTCAAGATGGGCAGGTCTGCCTATCCAACCTTCACATGAACTGCAGATGCAGGAGCTAGAGTACGAAGTGCTTCTTGTTTTTTTTTTTTTTTTTTTTTTTTTTTTTTGCTGTATGCGGGCCTCTCACTGCTGTGGCCTCTCCCGTTGCGGAGCACAGGCTCCGGACACACAGGCTCCGCGGCCATGGCTCGCGGGCCCAGCCGCTGCGCGGCATGTGGGATCTTCCGGGATAGGGGCACGAACCCGTGTCCCCTGCATCGGCAGGCGGACTCTCAACCACTGCGCCACCAGGGAAGCCCTCGTGCTTCTTGTTTTAAGTCTCTGAATTTTGAGGTGGATTGCCCCCCAGCAATTGCGATGAGGCCATGCCCTCTGAGACTATTATGATGATTACCTGAGCAACTAGAAACAAAAGCACATCGCAAATGTAAAATTGTGGGGAGTGAGCATAAGGGAGAGGCTGTTGACCAAGCTCTGGACCTGGAACCTGAGGACCTGAGTTTAAGTCCACCCAGGCCCCCAATTCACTCTGTAAACTTGGGCAGATACTTTAAATTTTCTGGGTCTTACCATCAAATTACAGAGCTGGCTTGCAGACTCAAAACCATGAAAGCTTGAGATAATATCGGAAAATTAATATGGGTCCCAGAACTTCATTGGTGGGGAATTTAGAAAGGGATAGGGAAGGTGGGACAGAGGTCAGAGAATACTTTATTTGGGTATAAATATGATACTACACCCAAAGGAAAGGGCCAGATGCACGGAGTTGGGAATTGGATGATTTTAAAGAACAGGTTTGATCTAAGGCTAAGAGGTAGAGTTGGAGCCCAGATATAAAGTCAAGTCTCACTTCTCTAGAGAAAAAAACACTGTCTTGAAAGTATGGGATACATGAATAAGTAAGGGAGGCGAGTGACTGTGAAAAACCTTAAAGAAGATGTCTTCCTGACAGCTCTTCACTTGGAATAAAGCAAAGCTGAGGACAATTATGAAGTCTTTGGTCAGCTAGAGAGATAACAGTCAGATATACCTGTGTGACTCCTGCCTTGGCTACCTTTAAATTTTCTTGGTCGTTCGTTACCTGACCTTGGACAGGTCACTTATCCTGCGCACAAGTGGAAATATGCTTCATTCATCCGCTGCATATTGAGTAGATGCTCCATCCCAGGAGCTGCTCTGGATACAGGGGGTGAAACAGTGAGTATGACGTGATTCCTCAGCTGCATATCAGCTCAGCTTAGATGCACTTCCCACACATTGTCATTCATGTCAAAACACGTAATACTAGGTCCTTTTTCAGAGGGGAAATCATAGCTCAGAGAGATTAAGTGGCTTGTCCAAGATCATACAACTTAGAAAGATGAAAAATTACTCCTTTGACCTTAACGTCTGTATTGTTTCTACCGAACTATGCTGACTTTTCTTGTTAGTTCTTTGCTTTTATTTACAAAAATGTTATTTTTACATATTGTTTTAGGAGGACATCCCTGCATATAAAGTAGAGTTGGGTGCTTGGGGTTTTTTGTTGCTGTTGTTGTTGTGGTTTTGTGGAGAAGCTGTGTGATTTATAAGTCAAAGGATCAAGTTCTTGATTTCTAGGGCTATGGAAGTAGGTCTCTCTATTGAATAGGGCCAGAGCTTAAAGAAACAGAAATAACGGCATGGCTTAATCAAGTGTGGATCTTCCGTTCAACAGAATATTTTGCAAACATTAAATACAACGACTATCTCTCAAACTTTATAGGTGGGAGTGTAGATTGTTATATCCCCTCAAGGAGAGCAATTTGAAAATATATTTCAGAACTACAAATGAACATGCCTTTGTTTTAACAATTTTAACTTTAGGAACTTGTTCTACAGAAATATTCACAGATTACAAAATTATTCAGAGCAGCATTTATTCATAGTAAAATGTTGGAAATAATGTAAATGACTATCAATAGGAAACGGTTAAATAAATTATGGTACACCCTTAGGACAGACTAGCATGCAACGATGAGGAAGGTAGAAGAGGAGAAGGAGGAGGGGAAGGAAAAGGCTCTTTAAGTATTCACGTGGAACATTTCCAAGTTGTCCTGCTAAGTGATGATGGTATCATAGTGTCCGTGGAGAGGACGGATGGAGTCTCTGAAATTCCAGGAAGAGAAGATCACATAGCTTGACTTACTGGATCAGAGGTAGTGAGTTTCCTCTTAATCGATCTGTACTGACTTTTACTGACTATGTATCATATGAAAGGTGCTGAGATATGTTCTATAGAAGATATAAATGATATGAGAAAGATATAAAATGATATGTACTTTCATCTAGTACAGTCTAGTTGGGGGGTGTACGTGATCTTTATGTATAAAAGATAACAATTGAAACCATCCCATGATCAGAGAATGAACATGGAATCATCCTTATGTTGGGACAAGGGAAACATTTGGGCTTGAGGGAATCAGGAGTCTTTCAGAAGAATTTCATTTGAGTTAGGGAAGGATTTAGATAGAACGAGAGGATTGTGGGAGCCAGGCAGGAAACTCAGCAGAGGCAGAGTCTGGAATGAGCAAGGTGAGTTGGGGGCAAAGAGGACCACTTTGGCTGGAGACGGGGAGATGGGTTTAGAGAGCGACTCAGTGCTAAAATCAGAATAATAGCTTGGGGCAACACTGAGGAGGAACCAGGATGCCAAGATAAAGATCTGGAATTTTGTTCAGGTATTTGGGCCAGGGGCAGTGTTTGGGGAAGTGTAATCTGGCCACCGTATGACAAGTAGATTGTACTAGAGGAGGTCTGAGGTTAGGAGACTCCTGGAGACTTGGATAGGAGTCCAGGGACAAGGTGAAGGGGCCTAAGCTAGCTCAGTGGCTGGAAAAGTAGAAAAAGAGAGGCAGACACTAAGGCATTATCCTTCATCCTACCCTGCCCGGACATGACTTTGACATTCCCCTGCCAAGTCATAATTACTGTGACAGTTATTATGTTGGGTTTTACAGGTGTATGACACTGTCGATTGTGTAAGTACATCAACAGCCAAAGACAGTTGTGTTCCATTGCATCTCTTCATCAGCAGGCTGCTGCTGCAGATTGAAAACTGATGTGGAGCGTGTCTTCTAACACATCCAGAGCTGTACCCAGCCTGCTGCTGTGTCCAAGGAGAAATCGTAAACATAAATCCATTCCCTGAAAACAGGGGTTACAGGGTAAAAGTGATTCTTAAAAGTTATTTTTCTAGTATTCAGCCAGAACTTTAACTGATGCTTTCATTTAAAAAGGGGTTATGAAAATAACATGCCACTATTAAAAAAAAAAAAACTAAGTAGATTATGAGCCCTATCATGTAAAGGGGTCCATGCTCTAGTGTTAAGTGATAAAAGCAGGTCTCCTGACAGTATCATTATGCACTGCGAAAAGCATTATATATGCTTTAAGTATGAAGTCTGGGAGGCCACCCTCTAGCTAGGGCACAGGGGATGTGGGGAAGGAGGGTGCTTGGAATGGGAAAGATACTTTTTGCTTTTGAATAGTTGCAGAATTTTACCAGCAGGTTAATGCTTATAATGAAGAGATTCTTAAAGGCATTTAGCACATCCCAGAGAAGAACACCCACACTGCCTTCCTTAGGCTCAAGCCTATTAATAGGAAAACAGATGAAAATGTTAGTTAGAGAAATAAATAGAGGCAGGGAGAGCGATAATAAAGGTCACCCAGACCGTTTCTCCAGGCTGGCTCCCTGGAAGTGTCCAGTGTGGTTAACAGCTTGCACTTGTTTCACTGAGCGAGTTATTTATGTCTCCAGCCTTCAGTTTCCTCAACTGTAAAATGAGGATGTTATGATAAAATGAAATAAGATATATAAAGCCTTACTTTGCACATGGTGGCCAACACCTACTAGGTGTTGAGTAATCACTGGTGATTATTATTGTCATTGTCTACTTGACATTCCAACATCTAACAGTGACCTTGTAGTTTTCCTTGACTCTAGTTATTTACTTGCTTGACCCCCTACTAGAATGTGCACCCCTCGAAAGAAGGTTTTTGAAGTTATTTTAATTGTTTTTCTCTTCTGCTGATAAAAATAATACATTCATACCAGAAAAAAAATCTAAATATCTGCTTTCATCTCAGCCCCTAAAGATAATCACTGTAGGTTGTGGTTTCTATAAATTCCTGTAAAATAAATGTTGGGGCAACTTTGAGACCCCTTTTCTGTTATGGGCCAGATAGCAAATATTTTTGGCTTTGCCGCCATATGGTCTCTGTTACAACTACTCACCTTTGTCTTTATAGCAGGGAAGTAGCCATAGACAACACCTAAACAAATGGGCATGGCTGTGTTCCAATAATGCTTGATTTGCAAAAACAGGCTTGATTTGCAAAAACAGGCTTCAGCCCAATTTGGCCCTGAGACCATTGTTTGCCGGCTCCTGACCTAGAAATAGTGCTTGATGTCTAATAGAAGTATAATGTGAACCACATATGTAATGTTATGTTTTCTTGTAAATACACTAAAAAAATCCAGTTTTTTAAAAACTAAAATCAGTTTCAATATTATGTTTTATTTAATTCCATATATCCAAATGTTATCATTTCAACATGTAATCGAAATAAATAATTATTGAAATATCTTCCATTCTTGTTTTCGTAATAAGTCTTTGAAATTGGCTGTGAATTTTGCACTGCTAGGTTAATTCAGATTAGCCACATTTCAAGTGTTTAATAGCTACACGTGACTACTGGCTACCACGTTGGACAGCTCAGCTGTAGAATCTAGAGAGACTTTGTACACATATAATTACACAAATTTTAAAAAATGAAAGAGGTATATAATATACATGCTTCTTTACTGAATAATCTTTCTTGGCTATCTTTCCTTATCAATCCATAAAATTTATCTTTTTTTTTTTTGACAGTTACTATATTTCATTGTTTAGATTTTTCACAATCTATTTTATCAGTTCCCTACTGGTGGATGTTTGCATTGTTCCTAATGTTCAATTGTTATTTCAAACGGTTTAGGGATTATCTTTTTACATATAAGTGTTGACACCTGTGGGTATATATCTTTAAAATATATTCTTGGGAGTTGAGCTGCTGAATCAAAGACTGTGATGACATTTAACGTTTTTTTTCGTTTTTGTTTTGTTTTTGTTTTTGTTTTTGTTTTGCAATACACGGGCCTCTCCCTGCTGTGGCCTCTCCCGCTGCGGAGCACGGGCTCCAGACGCGCAGGCTCGGCGGCCATGGCTCACGGGCCCAGCCGCTCCTCGGCACGTGGGATCCTCCCAGACCCGGGCACGAACCCGTGTCCCCTGCATCGGCAGGCGGACTCCCAACCACTGCGCCACCAGAGAAGCCCGACATTTAACTTTTTAATCACTATTGCGAAGCTAGAGAGCCGGAATTCTAACTTGTTTTCATCTCCAGCATGTTGGCACTCAATGGATAATTAACTGTTAAATGAATGGATAAATACAAATCTCACGATTGATAAGAGAGAGGAAAAGAGAGAAAGAGACAGAGACAGAGAGACAGAGGGGGAGAAATTATATGGAATAAAGTGGGAACAGTTATTTGCACATTAAGGAGGCACAGATGGAAACACCCTGGGTTAGTATAGTGAAAGGTGTTTGCTTAATAACCAGTTAAGCGCCTCCTGAACTCAGCCCAAACTCCTATCCCTCTCAGAAAGTCTCCAGGCCTTGGGTCTCAGACTATGGCATTTTGTGTTATGCTGGAAAATTGTTCTCTACATTTGCTGTGGGCAGGACAGAGTTTCTAGTTAAGGTGGGGTTGGTTGCTGCCTTCTCCCAGGGGCAATGGGAAGGCCCCTGCTTTCCAGGTTCAGATAAGCTTCCGGAATTCCGGGTCCGTGGGAGTCTCTGACACCAAACCTGCTGCCTTTCTGGGAGGAGAGGAGGCTTCCTCCCCCGAGGTCAAGCAATCTGTCACTATGGGGCAAATGAGGTCCCACTTTCCCATGGCCAAGTTCAGGGAGAGAAAATCTGACTACAAAAATTTGACTTTGGGCTTCCCTGGTGGCGCAGTGGTTGAGAGTCCACCTGCCGATGCAGGGGACGCGGGTTCGTGCCCCGGTGCGGGAAGATCCCACATGCCGCGGAGCGGCTGGGCCCGTGAGCCATGGCCACTGAGCCTGCGCGTCCGGAGCCTGTGCTCCGCAACGGGAGAGGCCACAACAGTGAGAGGCCCGCGTACCGCCAAAAAAAAAAAAAAAAAAAAAAATTTGACTTCACCCTAGGTCCTGCCTGTCCCCTCACCTGCTAAGTGTTCTCCCCTGCTTATCTCCCACACCAGCGCCTCTGGCACACTCACAGCCCTGCTGGGCCCTGGCAGGCCAGCCTCCCATTCCCCAGCCTCCCTCATCCTTCTTCTCCAGTTCATCCAACGCTCATCCCTGCCCCTGCCACCAACTGGATCCTAAGCTTTTCTGGGCAGAGCCTGACTTCTTTTCCCCCCAGAAGCTGCCTGGCATATAGTCGGCACTTAACAAATGTTAGTTAAGTAAAAACACAAAGTAATCCCCGGATTTTTTAGTTTGCCCTCCATGGCTTTCCCTATGTAATAACTCATTGGATGAGCACCAATCAAGTGCCAACTATATGCCAGGCACCATGTCAGGTAAATAAGACAGATGGGTTTCCCTAAGTTCACAGAGCTCATGATCTCAGATCCTCTTCCTATCCAAGACTTCACGGCTCCCCAAACACCCATGGATCATTCTGTACGGTTATTCACTTAAATATTTATTTGAGCGCCTATTATGTGCTGGCAGTATGCTAAATATATACTCTCTAATTTAGCCCTCACAATACCCCTTAAAGGAAGGTAATACTGGCTCCATTCACACACAGGGAAAGTAAGATTAAGTAACTCGCCCAAATCATATAGGCCCAGTAGTGAGTGGGGCTGGCCTTCCACCGCAGGCCTGTCTACACCCTGTTCATTCTGGAGCTCCAGGGCTTGGCTGGGAAGCCTTCAACCCTGCAAGGGTGAGGGAAGAGCATTCCAGACCAGGTGCACCTGGAGCCCAGTGGGAAATCACTGCGTGTGAGTGTGTGTGTGTGTGTGTGTGTGTGCGTGCGTGTGTGTGTGTGTGTGTGTGTGTGTGGCCAGGGGGCTGTTCTAGTTGGCTGGGGAACAAGAAGGCTGGTGAGAGACAAGATGGGAAGAGACAGGAAGTAGCTGAGTGCAGGGTTCTACGAGCTGCTTTTCTCTGCGGCCCTAAACCTCAGTCCTCAGCACCTCTCATTGTGATTTCTGAGGACAAACTTCTCCATCTGTGTTATCTTGCTGCTCCCCTCGGGTTTCTGAGGGAAAGCTCCCTGCGGTGCCTGGACGTGAAGTGGCTTGTCCAGGCTGCCCCGGTTAGCGCTGGCCAGGACTGCAATCCAAAGAACCTGAGATTACTTTTCAGGCTAGGCTGATTTTTTCTTTTTTTGAAACAAAATCTAAGTCCATGGTGTCATTGCTCCTTGGGGACTGTAATCAGAGGGCCTCAGCATTCATGCAGGAGCTGCGGCGGGCGTTACCATCAGGCCTTTGCCTTCCCTCCCGCTCCAGTGTTTCTCACAGCTGCCAAACCGGCTCCCTCCCAAGGCCGTGCCTTCAGGAGCGAGGAAAGAAAAGCAAGAGCAAGTCATTTTGACAAAATAAGAGCTAATAGATCCAGGAGAAATTACCGTGATCAGAGCCACAGACATACCACTGGCCAGGTGGGTAAATCTGTAAAATCCTAACGCTCACATCTTCCTCCATTTTCCCCACCCTCCTGCCCAAAGTTCTAATTTGAGTGTGTACTTTTCTGCCCTGATGATGTTTAAGATCTTGCCAGAGGCAGGAACACAGAGGGAAAATATTCCTGCCTATAAACAAAGGGGAAATTTTCATGGAAGGGACTTAGAACTTTGAGACTTATATTGGAATGGATGGTAGGAAAATCTAACCCTCGGGAAATAATGATCCCAGCATTAGCTCACCTGGGCAGGGCAGCCATCCTGCATGGCTTTAAAAATGTTGCCTCAGCAAAAGGATGGTTCTTTCACTTATTCAATAGACAGTGGACCCTCACTATTTCCAGGGAACTTGATGAGATATGAAAGGCAAACACAGCTCTCCGGACCTCTAGGAGATCATAGTGCAGCAGGGAAGACCAAACATGTGCAGGAGTAACTACAGGACCTGGGAGATAGTGGTCAATGACCCACCAGGGGTCCTCTCACAGCTTCTGCTGTGCTGCCTGCCTGGGGTCCAGGGCTGAAGTCTCACTTGCAGTGCTCTCCTCGACAAGCACTAAAGGGCATCCCTGCGCCTTCCTCGATCATCCACACAGCACGCCCCACTCCAATCAGCACCAAGCTCTCATCCCCTGGAGAATTTAGATATTCGCATGTGAAATCTGGGCTTGGATCCCCTGTTCTGCTGGGTTGCCGAGGAAGGAAAAAGAGGTGCAGAAGATAGGAAATTGGCTCTGGCAGGCTGTGGGCTGGAGACCCCACAGAGCTGGATTCATCACTCATTCATTTCTTCCCTGGCCACATCCAGAAAGCCACGATGAACAGCGTCTGTTCCTCACTTATGCTCAGTGTTGGAGACGCTGACCATGTTTTCCCACCTCAGAGGGAAGAGGTCTGATAATGACCCTTCCCCACATTCTTGGTATGTCTACCTGAAAATGTCTGCTCCTACCTTTCATCTCTAGCATTACTGCTCCTCTTTTCCAGATGAGAAAGTTGGAAACCTGAGTAATTAATTATTTGTTTATTTTTGGCCGCGCTGCGTGGCAGGCGGGATCTTAGTTCCCCAACCAGGGATCAAACCTGTGACCCCCTGCAGTGGAAGTGTGGAGTCCTAACCACTGGACCACCAGGGAATTCCCCCTGAGTAATTGATTTGCCCAAAGACAAAGAGCCAGTTTGAGGCCGAGGTCTCCCAAATCACCATCTATGGTATCTTCTGCCTTAAAATGCCACATCCTCCTCGTTTCAGATTTACATTTTCCCCCCAACTCTCTTTGCCTCCATTTCATCCTGGCAGTGGCCTATGAGTCCCTGAGGAGGAATGCATAAAGCAGTCAACTTTAATCCAGCAATTCCACTCCTAGGTATTTGCCTAAGAGACAGAAAACATATGCCCTCAAAAAGGCTTGGATGTGAATATTTTTTGTGCCTTTATTCATAATAATCAAAAACTGGAAACAACCCAGGTGTCCATTGACAGATGGCTACATAAAGTGGGGTTTATGCCATGGAATATTACTCACCAATAAAAAGTAATAAATTACTGATAACTGTGACCACACAGATGAATCTCTCAGACATTATGATGAGTGAAAGAAGCCAGACACGTGGACTTCCCTGGTGGTGCAGTGGTTAAGAATCCACCTGCCAATGCAGGCGACACGGGTTCAAGCCCTGGTCCGGGAAGATCCCACATCCTGCGGAGCAACTAACCCTGTGTGCCACAACTACTGAGCCTGCACTCTAGAGCCCGCGAGCCACAACTCCTGAGCCCGCATGCCACAGCTACTGAAGCCCGCGTGTCTAGAGCCCGTTCTCCACAACAGGCGAAGCCACCACAATGAGAAGCCAACACACCGCAATGAAGAGTGGCTCCCGCTCTCCACAACTAGAGAAAGCCCGTGCGCAGCAACGAAGACCCAATGCAGCCAAAAAATAAATTAATTTAAAAAAATACTTTTCTTCTAAAATAAAAAGAAAGAAGCCAGACACAAGAGTACATACTGTATGGTTCTGCTTATGTGAAGTGCAAACAGTGTTTGCTTGCAGGGGCTGGAAGAATGGGGGGATATAAGGGGTATAGGAGGACAAGAGGATTAACTGGGACGGGACGGGAGGGAACTTTCTGGGGTGATGAAGATGTTCTGTATCTTGAAGGGGGTGTGGATTATGTGGGTATATGCATTTTTAAAAACTGATCAGTCTGTGTATCTGTGCATGTTAATATTATGTTATATCTAAATTTAAAAAAATAGAAAAAAACATGTTGTCCATGATTGGTGCAAAACTTTATACTGAAGTAATGAAGTAAGCAAAAATTATTATTTTCTTACATTCAAATTTTGCACCTCTGAGCTAGCTGCTGTTCGCTATTTCATGCAGTCACTTTCCAGAGACTCTTTCTAGGCATACACTTCCACATAAATGGGTTCACCCTGTCCACGGGGTTGTACCCTGCTTCACGACAATGCACACAGCCAAAGGAAGGCTTTTTGTGCCTTAAACACCCAGATAGAGATGGCCATTTCTGAGTCAACAATTTCCTGTTTTCATGTTAAATATTAATTGTTTTTCCATGTTAGAGTGCTTAGAAAGAGTTCGTGGACACCACTAAGGGGTAAAAGGATGCTCTGATGACATCATATTTTTCTAAATACACACTGTAGTTAGTTTTTCTCTTAAGGAAGGTACATCTTCCCATTCCACCTCATCCCAGGCTCTCTCTTCTCCACATCTAAGGTCATGCTGTTTGACCCCTATTGCATTTTTTTTTTTTTCCATTTCAGCTGTGTAAAACACTGTCACCTTTTATGGGCTTGAGACCTCTTGAGGTGCATGGAGAAAGCACTGCTCTCCCAGAGGCTAGATCAGTGGTTCCCCAGGAATGAGGACCAAGTCTAAACACCCCAAAGACATTCCCTATGACACATTTAATATCTATTGAATGAGAAAGTACATGGAAAGGAAAAGCCACTTTTAATTAAATGTAATGTCTTTATTTTGTTTATTTATTTACTTATTTATTTATGGCTGTGTTGGGTCTTCATTGCTGCATGCGGGCTTCTTCTCTAGTTGCGGCGAGCGGGGGCTACTCTTCGTCGTGGTGCACGGGCTTCTCATTGCAGTGGCTTCTCATTGTGGAGCACGGGATCTAGATGCATGGGCTTCAGTAGTTGTGGCTCGCGGGTTCTGGAGCGCAAGCTCAATAGTTGGGGCATATGGGCTTAGTTGCTTCGCTCTGCAGCATGTGGGATCTTCCCGGACCAGGGATCGAACCTGTGTCCCCTGCATTGGCAGGCAGATTCTTAACCACTGCGCCACCAGGGAAGTTCCAACTTAAATGTAATGTCTTTAAATTGATTTGCATCTTACTAACTATGACAGAATCTACAAGCGTTAAAATAATAATAGCAGCTACTATTTTTATTTTGGCCGCACCTTGCGGCATGTGGGATCCCAACAAGGGATTGAACTTGTGCCCCCTGCAGTGGAAGCATGGAGTCTTAACCGCTGGACCACCAGGGAAGTCCCTAGCAGCTACTATTTCTTGTGTACTTATTATATGCCGGGTATTTGGCTAAATGCTCTACGCATGTTATCTTTCATTCACCCCACAACTCTACAGAGTGGAAACCGTTGTTATCCCCATTGTATAGATGAGGAAATGGAGGCTCAGAGAGGTTCAATAACTTGTCCAAGCTCACACTGATGGGAAGTAGTGGCCTGAAAACTCAAAGTCTGACAGGCGTGAAAGATTTAGTGCCACTCCCTCCTGCCTCTTTTATTTACTTATTCTGTGGACAATGATTGGTCTGCCTATGAATTCTCCAGCCCCTGGCTTAAACTCACGGCCTCCTAGGGATCTGAGACCTCCAGGAGGGGGCCACAGGCTGTCTGGGGAACTATGGAGGCACTAAGCACTCATCTTGGAGTTGAACTTCAATTTGTTGGCTAGCAATGGGCCCTCCTATGTCCAGCCTTATTCTTTTAGCATCTCTCAACCCCTGAGCCCCTGGTGCTTGTGTTTGCTTCTGCCCAGGGCGGCTCGGCCCAGTGTCCCCAGAGGATGGAAGGGTTAACCGTTGAGAACCTGTTTGCAGACCATTAGAAGCAATAATCACCTTGCTGGGTAACCTGATCTACCTCAAAAGAAGGGTCTTGATTTTAGCAAACAGTTTAAGTGGCATCTGTGTAAAGTGGAGGGGTGGAGCAGGCCTGAATCACCTCACTGAAAGTGCATTTCTTCTGGGCAGTTGGAATTTGTGTGGTGATCAAGGCAGGCCCAAGGGCCAATTCCTGGGCCTAGGTGACCAAGCTCCCACCCTTCTGGCTGCTGCTTCCCCTGGAATTCTGAAAACGGTTCCCCTGTATCTAGTGATCTGATACAAGCCCCCCATCGCTGCTTTCCCTGCCCAGCCAGGGGGAGCAAGTAACTCTCTATTTGATGTCCACCTGACCAGGTACATGCACTGAATCTCTACTGTGTGCTCAAGGGCACCATCTCCTTCCAGCCTCACCGCTAAGCATTATTGCTGTTACATCTCCCATTTCCCAGGTAAGAAAGACGAGACTTAGAGACAGCTGTGTGCAGGAGCCAGTGCTGACTGGTAAACTTTCAGGAATTCGGCAAGCCAGTGGTTAAACACAACTGTTATGAAAAATTAAATACATAAGCATATAATTAAATAAATTACATTAAAAACAAAGGTAATAAATACTCAACATTCATCACTTCCTAACTAGTTTGTTACTTTTCAATAGCATCTGTGCTCTGGAGATGGTTTATGTTTTACCTGCGTGGTGGAAATATTGTGTAATAATGTGCTAGTGCACACTTCTCTTCCCAGCTCTCCATTTTGTGACATCACGTTGGTGGCTTGAATCGGCCATGGTGGGGGCATTTACACCACAGAAATTGGCAAATGTACAAATTAGGGCTTGTACCCTTCCCCCGCCCCACCCCAGACTGGTTGTTAAACATTTACCATCACCTCTCTGCTGACGGAGGTTGACTAACTTGGCCAAGGTCACAAGGCTTGTGATGGAGCCAAGACTCCAGAGAGGTTACCACCATGTTCTACCTCTTAAAAAATAATAGAGGTCCCTCAACAAGTTAATTGCAAGGAATAAAAGAGTTCAAGAAATGTTAATGGTTAAAGATTAAAAGAGACTTAAAGACCTATCATACAGTCACAATATGTACACCTTATTTGGACTCTGATTAAAATAAACAAATTGTAAAAAAAAAAAAACTAGGATATTTATGGGGTATTTGAGCTCTTACTAGATATTTAATGATATTAATGAGTTACCATTATTTTTTAGGTGTGAGAATGGCATTATCTTTTAGAGCACTGAATATTTCCGATGAAATGATATGCTGTCCTAGGACTGGCCTTCATAATAATACTGAAGGAGAAAGTCAGTGGTTCTCCAGGTGTGCTTCCTGACAAGCAGCATCGGCAACACCTGGGAACTTGAAAATGCAAATTCTCAGGTCCCACCCCAGATCTACTAAACTAGATTACTGGGAGGGCCCAGCAATCGGTGGTTTAACAAGCCCCCCAGGTGATTCTGATGCCCACTCAAGTCTGAGAACCACTGGTTTCCATGAAACAAGATTCACCCCGAGTTCGTAATCGTTGAGGTTCAAGGGGAGCCTGGGGGTCATACGTACGCCTGAAGTCTCCTGTAATAAAAAGGTTTTAAAAATGATTAAGCAGGGGCTTCCCTGGTGGCGCAGTGGTTGAGAGTCCGCCTGCCGATGCAGGGGACACAGGTTTGTGTCCCGGTGCAGGAAGATCCCACATGCCGCGGAGCGCCTGGGCCCGTGAGCCATGGCCGCTGAGCCTGCGCGTCCGGAGCCTGTGCTCCGCAACAGGAGAGGCCGCAACAGTGAGAGGCCACAACAGTGAGAGGCCCGCGTACCGCCAAAAAAAAAAAAAAAAAAAAGATGGAGGGAGGGTAGGTATGGCGGGGGAGGGGTCAGAGCTGCACAGCTTCTGGATGTAGAATGAGACAAATGGATTCTTTTAGATGTTGTTCACAGGCCTTGCACTGCTTCACGTGTCTTTCTTGTCTTCTGAATTAAAACTGCAGGTTCATGGCTGCCTTAGTGACTGACTTTAACAAGCCCTCTTCTTCTTCTCGCCAACCCCCCACCCCAGTCCTGGTGCTTCTCTAATCAACCCGCCCCTTCATTTGAAGCCCTAGTGTTAATAGGGTTTGACTCTGGAACCTCAAATCTCCTGGAGAAGCAGCTGTTTTAATTTTCAACTTTCACCTAAAGCTGTGTGACTGTGAAATATAGCCACCCACTAGACCTGCTTTATCAGCTACAGCCGTGACACGATTAATTAACTTTATGCAGCCTCTCTTCACACAAGCTGCTTAACTTCTAGCCCATTGTAGTTCTGGTTTACTTAGCCGATGGGGCCTAAGGGCCTGTAACTGTTTACCTCCCTCTGGAGGGGCTGTCCTGGGCAGATGAATTCATTAGTTGGTGTTTGCAGAGCGGCGGGAGACCAAAAAAAAAAGCATTAGGTGAGTTTTTATTTTTATTTATTTATTTTTGTTTAAAAGGTACTGAAAAGGAGACCCTTTGCCTTGGCCTGAACTCATAGTTATGTTGCTACGACCGCAGGACATCAGTTTCCCTCCCTCCCCATCAGGCCTCCCTTCCTCCAGCCTGTTTTGTTTTTTTTTTCTCTATCTCTCATTTCCGCTATTTCTCCCAAATGGAGAACTCTGGATTTTGTCCAGGAGGATGGAAAAGGTCTGTCTGCCCATCAGATGGGACATTTAAGGATTTTTAGTCTTTTCGGTTTAAATATCAAAAGCTTGGAAGTTCTCTGCTACCTCCTCCACCCCACCTCCAAGAAGCTGTCTGTTTTTCCTTCCTTCCTTCTCCACTTCTCTTACCTCCCCTCCCTTTTCTTTGAAAAACTGTCCTGTTGAGACTTTGTCAAGAAATAGCAAGGCCATCCTTTCTGGAAACTGTACTTCCCAAAACTCTGGAGAAGGGAGAAGAAAAGGAGTCATCATTTTCTTGTAGAGAAGGAGGGGAAGACAGAGTAGAGAAAAGGACATTTTGGTGGGGAATTCTGCCTCACCTTTTTCAAATATTACTCCTGGAGCAGGGTTTCTTTTCTTTTCTTTTTTTTTTTTTTGCGGTATGTGGGCCTCACGCTGTTGTGGCCTCTCCCGTTGCGGAGCACAGGCTCTGGACGCGCAGGCTCAACGGCCATGGCTCACGGGCCCAGCCGCTCCGTGGCATGTGGGATCTTCCCGGACCGGGGCACGAACCCGTGTCCCATGCATCGGCAGGCGTGCTCTCAACCACTGCGCCACCAGGGAAGCCCTGGAGCAGGGTTTCTTAACTTCGCTTTATATATTACCGAAGGTAAAATGCAGATTCCGGGGTCATGCTCCAACCCAACTGGATCACAGTTTCTGAGTGTGGACTCTGGAAATCTGTATTTATTTTGGTCACACGGCTTGCGGGATCTTAGTTCCCCGGACCAGGGATTGAACTCACGCCTTCGGCAGTGAAAACAAGGAGTCCTAACCACTAGTCCGCCAGGGAATTCCCCTGGGAATCTATATTTTTGACAAGCTCCTCAGATCATTTGTATGCCCACTGAGGTTTGAGAACCAAGGATCCAGTGGGTAAGGCCCTGGGTTCTATTTATTGATTGCCTTCTAAATGCCAGCTACTGCGCAAGGGAGAGAAATAGCTTTGGCTTTGCTTTTTGAGAGGCCTTAACTTGAAGTACCCTTTTAAAGAAATGAGACTTCATTATTTTATATTAGTGGTACTTATTGGGTGCTTGGTGTATGCTAGATGCTTTATAATCCTCACCCCCTCCCCAAATCTGTATTTTTGTTATACCCATTTTACAGATGACGACACCGATGCTTGGAGAGGTTAAGTTTGCCTACTTCACACCAATAAAATGTGCATTTAGATTCCTATATCTCTGGCTCAAAGCTGAGCTGTTACCACCCAAGTAGAACCGTGGTGAGAATATTTTCCACACTGAAAACTGAAACTGGTGACTTCATAGATATGCTTCTATTTTTATAGACAATGGTTCATGATATTTGCAGTCAGAATGGTCTCCTTATACCCCTGGCATGCAGTAGCCTGTTTTTCACTTTGTAGGATGTTATCAAAGTCAGATGTGGCAGTCCGAGGCCTCACTTGCCAAGCCCACTGGGCAGGAGACCCCAGCCTTCCTCCCCATTACTGGGAAATTATGGATCTATTTTAAATTATTCAACAATAAAGATAAATCAGGAGTTCTCATTTATCTCCCATTCTCTTCCTCAGAAGTAACGCTTGTGACCAGTATGGGGTATTTCCTTGGAGACATTTCTCTATCCTTTTACACATAAGATGTGTTTCTTTTCCTTAGTATACCTGGAAAATATTGTATATATCAAACGTGCAGTCATCCTTTTTCACATAATGATTTATCTTAGACCTCTTTCTTTGTCGACCTTGTTCATTTTTTTTTTCCTCTTGCATTTTTAATAGTAAAGGCTCATGGAGGAAGTTCAATGATGGGAGGGGAAGCAAGAATATCCTATAAGCCTAATTAAAAATTTTTAAAAATAGTTATTTTGGAATCCAAGTTTAGAAATGCTTTTAAAACTGTGTTTAAATATCTATAACGTAAAACTGACCATTTTAACCATTTTTTGGTGTACAATCATTGTACAATCATTACCACCATCCATCTCCAGAACTTTTTCATTTTCCACTGAACTCTGCACCCAGGAAACACCATCTCCCCATTCCTTCCTCTTCAGCCCCTGGCAACCACTATTCTACTTACTGTCTCTATGAATCTCACTACTCTAGGTGCCTCATATAAGTGGAATCATACAATATTTGCCTTCTTGTGTCTGGCTTATTGCACTTAGCATTGCGTCTTCAAGCTTCATCCAAGTTGTAGTGTGTGATAGAATTTCCTTCTTTTTAAAGGCTGAATATAGAACCCATTGCATGTTTGTGTATTTTGTTTACCTGTTTGTCTGTTGATAGACACTTGGGTTGTTTGTACCTTTTGGCTATTGGTAATAATGCTGCCATGAATACGGGTGTGCAGATTTGTTTGAGTCCCTGTTTTAAATTCTTTGGGGTAAATACCCAGAAGTGGAATTGCTGGATCATATGATGATTTTTATGTTAACTCATTCGTTTTAAATACTACATAATCTTCCACTGTATATTTCATGTGTTTACTGGCAATTTAAGTTCTCTTTTCTGTAAATTGTCCATTCTCTGGTATGATTTTAGTGGGATTTTAGACAATACTTATATAATGTGGATAATCTTTCTTTTATCTGTTGTATATATGGCAAGTCATACACATTGAAAAATAAGTTTCTACATCATTCTAGATCCAAGACCTTGTCCTTATCTCTTTGATTATTTAAGGAACAATTATTGGTGAGTTTTTATTATTATAAAAATAAAAGTGCACAGATAGGCAGCCATCTGTATGCAGCACAGGGCCTGCCTCATAGTAGGTGTTCCATAAATATTTACTGAATGACTAAATTACTTTTGAACAGCCCATGGTTTCATTAGTGTTTCTTTTTTAGAACGCACTATGATCAGCCAAGTCCAGAAACTGAACTGAATTCTTCCTGATACCTCACAGCACAGTTTTCCCTAAGTTTAACCTGGTTGACCAGTCTCAGAAAAAAAAAAAATTAAGCCAAATTGCTCTGAAAATAGTAGATAATTCAAGTTTCTGCTATTTGAAGAGCACTCCAGGGAAACTGTACTGCAACGGGTTTTGTCAAAATGAGAATAGTTAGTGATCAAATAACTCATAGACTAGAAAAAACAGTAGAAAAGGTACAGTGGTTCTTAAGTCTGTCTTCCTACCTCTTCTCCAAGAAAGATAATGTCAATAGTAATTATAGGCTTCTTTTCTTTCTTTCTTTCTTCCTTTCTTTCTTTCTTTCTTTCTCTTTCTCTCTCTCTCTCCCCCTTCCTTCCTTCCTTTCTTTTTCCTTTTTCTTTCTTTCTCTTTCTTTCTTTCTTTCTTTCCTTTCTTTCTTTCTTTTTAGTAATTATAGGTTTAATGTGTATGCAATAATTTGTACATCTGTTATTTAATCTTAGTCTTCATCATAATCCTGCAAGGGAAACTTCATCATCCCATTTGACAGATGGGGAGGGCTGAGGATGACTAAGTCACTTGCTGGAGGTCACACAGCTCATGGTAAAGAGCAGAGTTGGGAATTCATCCCCATCCCTTCTGTGGGAGGCACTGAAAGTTTTTGACTGTTATCCTACTCTGTGTTCATGGTTCCCCAACACTGGATCAGGGTTACTAACAGGAACCGTGGCCAGGAGTGGGTGGCTTTGCCTGTGCATGTGTATAGAAGGGGAGCAGGAAGGAATCATGGTTTTGTTCGGAGTCCCAGGGCTGTGTCCCAGGGTGTGGGGAGGCAGGTTGGATTGACTGATTGTCCTTGAACCTCAGATGTTTACAGCTTCACTGGTAGAGCCCCTCCTCCTCCTGGGACTGCTTCCCTGAGGTGCTGCCAGGTCCCGGGGCTGGAGGAGCTTCCTAAGGCCAGCGTGATGGCTCCAGTTTGTCATCTCTTGGGAATGACTCTGCTTATCTCCTCCTGGGATGCTGCTTCTTGACTGTAGCCCGCAGAAATCTCTGCCTTTTCCAACTCTGACTACACTGGCAGTTTGCAGCTCATAACTTAATACAGACTTATATTTGTTCTTGTAGTGCTCTCTAAACTTTGTTCCTTGTCACACCAGACAAATAGTGGGGGTCAGAAGCCTGGGTTACGTTTTTTTGTACACAACTCCCTTTAAATAGAGCTCTGGAGCCAAATATTGACGGATAAAGTATATTTTTAGTGGATCATTTCAGAGCCTCTGTAACCTTAGAGTCAGCTGAAAATAATTAGTATGAACAACTGTCCTCAGGAGAAGAAAGATGTGGAAGGACTCTTCAAACTGAATTTTGTATTTCTGGGAAGAACACGATATATCCGTTTTTAAGTGCAATCAGCAGAACTTTAAGAAGAAAAGTCCCACAGTATCAGCTATCTTTCTCCCCATTCTCATCCTAACTTCCCACTCTTAGGTGTAGCTAATTTTCTAGAAACGTCTATTCTAGGACCTGTGAAAATAAGGAGTGTCCCTAGGGAACCCAGAGGCCATGGTGGTGGAGGCGGTGGCAGTGAAGTTGAGGGGAAGGACCCATGTTTTACTTGGAGGCCTGAAAGTTCATCTGTCCTTTTGATGATATTTTTTTAAAATTGAAGTATAGTTGATTTATAGTATTATATTCGTTTCAGGTATACAACATAGTGATTCAATATCTTTATACATTACAAAGTTATTACAATATTATTGACTATTTCCTGTGCTGTACATCATCGCCCTGTGACATTTATTTTGTAACTAGTAGTTTGTACCTCTTAATCCCCTTCACCTATTTTGCCCATCCCCCTGGCCCCCTTGATGATAATAATTTAAAATAGCATTTGAAATTATGACCCAAATCCTATAGGGGCTTCCTCTTTTCTGCAAGTTTGTGGATCCATTTTTTAAAAATAAATTTTTATTTATTTATTTATTTTTGGCTGTGTTGGGTCTTTGTTGCTGTGCAAGGGCTTCTCAGTGCGGTTGCTTCTTGTTGCCGAGCACGGGCTCTAGAGCGCAGGCTCAGTAGTTGTGGCACACAGGCTTTGCTGCTCTGCGGCATGTGGGATCTTCCCGGACCAGGGCTCGAATCCGTGTCCCCTGCACTAGCAGGCAGATTCTTAGCCACTGCGCCACTAGGGAAGCTCTGTGGATCATTTTTAAATACAAAGAAGTCAAGGGGCTCACTCTTCTGTGATTTGCCTGTGCCGTCCTGAATCTCGGCCATCTAGATCTGTTGTGAGTTCTACTCACCCGGCTGCTCTCATCTTTGAAATTGGCCCCAGGTGATCTACGGTTACCTGTATTGGTTACAGAAGTTCTCACTGAAGGAAACAATGCAACTTGAAATGGAATCCTCTCCCTCTCTCTTTGCTTCACTCAGAGTCTTTTACAACCCAGCATCCAGATGACCCTCCACTCCAGAACCTGAAGACCCTGTGAAGAGCCATAATTAGTGTGAATAGGAATCTTTGACAGCTTTGGAGAAAAGGAATGTAGACTAGTCTTCTTGCCCTTGGCATCCAAAATAGAAACCCTTGACTCCAACAGGTACTTCCCTCCCAGGTGTGGAAGGCTCTTTGTTCTCATTTCCCAGGTAAAACCAGGTGTGTCTATACCAGGGAGCCCCAAACTGTGGTCATCAGCAGAATGTGTGTGGACAGGGGTTGCTGGTTTCAATCAAGGAAGCCAGAAAAGACTGGTTTCCCTGTCATTGAAAACCTTTCTCCTCAGGAGGTGCTCCAAGGCTTGTGATTTGCACAGATGTCTTTCTGAAGCAGCAAGGTTTGTGAACAGACTTGCTCCCTGGTCTGTGGCAAGGATCGGTAACATCATGGAGGGTTGCACCGTCCAATGTGGGAGCTCCATTGTGGCTGTGAACATTTAAATGAGTTAAAGGGAAATAAAATTCAACATTCAGGCTCTCAGTTGCATTAGCTATGAGGCCACACATGCTCAGTGGCTTCTGTACTGGACATTTCTGTCATTGTAGAAAGTTCTATTGGACAGCAACACTCTAAGGCACACCACTTAACAGAGGCCACTTTACTGGTCCCAGACAGTGGTGACCTGCACTGTGGCCCTGAGGGACCCAAGTGAGGCTAAGTGCGGATACAGAGTCGCAGTAAACGTGCACGCAGTGCAGAGGTGTGGTCATTGGAGTGAAAGCTTAATGATTCTTCCAATAAACATTTCTTAAATATAACACTTGATTCAATGTCACTCAAAGGAGCATTAGAAATCCTGGTCCTTGTGCACGACACCATTTCTGTCATCTTGGTGCTCCTAACCTATAAGCTGAAGCAGGAAATAAATAAGAATAAGCGGCGATAAACTGAAAAGTGGACAAGTGCAAAGAGGCGTTATTTTCTTTGGACAGCGGAATTCGGGAAAATTCTCAGAGAAGGGGACACGCAAGCAAAGTTTGATGGGTGACAAGAAGCTTGGCAAATAGACAGGGAGAACGTTCCAAATAGAAGGAACTGCACAAAACTGGAGAACTAAGAAGTTTGCTGGCAGGGGAACGTGAAGTGGGATGAAGGAGAGAAGTAGGACCCGTCGCCACGAGTCTGGGGCCTGGTGCAAAATGAAAATACGAGGTCCTCCTTAAAGAATTCTTCAGAATTTCAAGACAGCAACAGCCGAGCATTAAATCCGCAATGGGCCCGTGCAAAAGCACAGCTAACGAGCCTACGAGGCCATCTGATGGCAGGAGATGAGGTTAAAGGGAAGGGCAGGACCACACCATCACGGGCTTCTGGGTCAGTTTGGTGTTTGGACTGTGTCCTGAAGGCAACTGAGAGGCTTAGGAGATTTTTTTCTTTTTTTTTTTTTTTTCCGGTACGCGGGCCTGTCACTGTCGTGGCCTCTCCCGCTGCAGAGCGCAGGCTGTGGACGCGCAGGCTCAGCGGCCATGGCTCACAGGCCCAGCCGCTCCGCGGCATGTGGGACCTTCCCGGACCGGGGCACGAACCCGTGTCCCCTGCATCGGCAGGCGGACTGTCGACCACTGCGCCACCAGGGAAGCCCGTCTTAGGAGATTTTGAAGTGGGGCTGAGGCAAGATCAGGCTTGCATTTCTCAAAGACCATGTGGGGGGCAGCACCGAAGGGCTTGGAGGGAAGGCTGGTTAAGAAGCGATTGAAATGGCCTGGAGAGAGGGGAGGAGGGTGGGAGAAGTGACAGCGGACAGAGAGGAGACAGGACTCTGAAAGATGTGTGGGCCGTGAACCTGATAGCAGGGCGTCACGCTTGAAGTCTTGTTTGCTGTGGCCACGGCTGGGCTGTCCTCCACTGTGATCTCGTGTGCCGCCTTCTTTGCAGGTTCTGGAGTCTTTGGGTCCCCATGACCCCTCCCAGAGCAAAAGGCTGAGGGTGGAGGAGAGTGGGAGGTACTGATGTTGCCCCCCAAGTCCCTCACCGAGCACCCTTCCGGGACCCTTCCCTGTTTGCCACATGAGGCAGACGTTGCCTTAACCCAACTCTGGGGAGAACCAAATCCATCCCGCCTCTCTACTCCAGTCCCAGAAACCCAGCCTTTAGCAGAAGCTCAATCAGCATTGTTGCAATACCGCCTCCCTTGGATTTGCATTTCCTGACTTGGGTGTTTGTGACATTCCAGGGGCCATTATCAGAGGGTTTCACTCTTTATTTCCTGATGGAATCAGGACACGTTCTTGTTTGGGGGGTGGAGGTGGGGCGGAGGCAGCCAGTGTGTAACAAGGCATCCACCAGTGCGGGCACAATCCCACAGCACAGCAGGGAGGGAATGAAAAATGAACCCCTTCAGCGGCCTCCTGACCGCAGACAACATGGAAGGAAGCCGGTGTGTATTCAGTGCCAGGCGGTGTGTGCCAGGGGTCCTCCCTTTTCATAGGCTGTCTCTTCTCATCCTCATGACAATGCCTGAAGGTGAGCACAGGGGCCCCGCTTTTGCACATGAACACCCAGCGGTCATTGGCAGGATGTGGATTAGAACTCTGGTCTTCACACTGCTGGGTGCCCACCCCCATCCCTCCCGTCTCAGCAAACACCTGGGAACAACCCCCAGTTTCCTTCGCTTCTAGTTGACAGGTGGAAAAACAAAACAAAGGAGGCACAGCAGTGAGCCGGTCCTGGGTAGAGTCTGGGTAAATTGTTTCTAAGGTGAGGGTGATTTTATGTAAACCTTGCATGGAATGGATGTCTCCGTCAATTAGCTTATTTGTAAAAAAAGCAAACAACCAAAAACTGGGAGTCTGGTCTGACTCAGAGAGAGGGAAGAGGGAGGCATATTTAATGCATTTGAAGGGAAATATAAACCCCAAGTAGCAGCGTGAAGTTGGCACAAGTTATGAACTGGCTGTATTGGGCTGGGTGTTTCCAAGAAAAATTTTAAGAACAACAACACAGGAATATCCTTGTTCGGTGGCAAGTCTGACATGGTGAGTCTTGGCACTTTCTAGAAATTGGAGGGTGTGGTGAGGCAGGGGGGAGGAGAGAGAGACCAGCCTAACTGCAGGGTGGCTTCTGGGCTCAGAGAGCATCCCTCGTACCTGGAGCTCTAACAAGCCGGGAACACATCGATCTGGGGGGGATCAGTGTGGTGGAGAGGAGTGAAAACCCGGGGAGCTGTGTTTCCAGCCCGAGAGCCATCTGATGAATGCTCCAAGTGAAGACCAGCTCAGAAGCCAAAGCTGCTTTTCCAGGCTGGTCCCACGTTTAAACTGGGATATTAATTTTACAAGCGGAAAAAAGCTCTCCTGGACACCAAAGTTTGGCCGACAGAAAAAGTCCACAACCCGTAGGCTCTGGATGAAAGGGCTGGGCCTCTGGGGGCATCTTCCGGGCCGCAGAAAGGGCCAGGCTGCTCGAAGGGTACTTGAAACAAATAAAACAGTGACTCTAAAACACACCCATATGTCATGTTCTTCCAGAAAAATACCCTCTGTAATTAGTTACAAGCTTTAGAGAATAAAACCAATTTACCTGTCAAAGAGAAAGGCCGATTCCCCCCCGCCCCCCCAGAACTGCTGGGGACCAGCTTGGCTCCAGGCCCCTTCCCTCCCCCGGCTGCACCTTTCTCCTCCCACTTTGATTTGTGAAGACTGGAAAAAAAAAAAAACAGAAAAGTTGGGAAAATCCTCTAAAGACACACAGTAGTGTTCCAAGCACAGTCAGACCACTAATTACTGTTAAGCCGGAGCCCCTTTTTGTGTTCTGAGGGGGGCTTCAGTGTGTAGTGAGCACTTGGGTCTTTTCATGAGTTCGGGCTGACTCCTGAATGGCAGATTTTTTTTTCTTCTCCTTTTCAACCTTTGCTTGCCGCCTGCCTTCTTTTCCGTCATCCTCGTCTTTACCTTCTTTTTTTCCTTTCTTGTCTTCTTTTTATTTTTTTCTGCTTCTTTTTCTTTCTCTGTTTTTTCATTTTTCTTCTGGTGTTGTGTTTTAAGTCTCTAAATGAAACTTGACTGCCCCCATGGCCGGCTGGAGAAGCACAAAGGCCTCCCATTCCACTGGCTACAGTAACGCCATTGTGTGTCCTAACAATGCACTAATTGGCAGTGACAATTGTGGAGCTGGGGAGGAAGGGGGGGCCACTGAAATAAAGGGAGAGGAGGAGGACAGGAGGCCCAGGTTCCCGATGGAGAGGGGGATAGACCCACAGAGGCGGCGCCGTGCTGGGGTTTGTGCTGGGCTTTCTAAATTAATAATAAAAACAAAGTGGAAAACAATTATTTTGGAAAAAAAAACATACAGACTTTGCTGCAGACAACTTCAGGGTCCTGGGCGGAGAGCTTGAATCAGCCAACTTGCACAACCAACATTCCTGTGTTTCTGCAAATCGATGCAAAAGTGGGAGAGGCTGGTGAGAAAAGGCTCTGAGGGAAACTCCAGACAGGATGGCTGAGAGGCAGGTGCTGAGGCTGGTGCATGATGAAGTCCTCTGTTCGACCACATTTCTCAAGGAGGGGAAGCCAGAAGGGGAGAAGGCTTACGTTTGCTGGCTGGTGGATTAGACTGTCACAAAGTCCAGGAGCTGCAGAAGGCGATTCTGATGTTTAAAATAGTCCAGAAGGGGAGCTGGGCAGGATGGCAGACAAGGACAAAATGATAGCCACACAGGGCTGCTGGGCCCCCGGGCTCCATCTGCTGGAGATGCCCCCAAACCCTCAGAACCCGAGTCACCTGGAACCAGCAGGAGCCTCAGGGCCACCTGGTGCCAGCCGCCACCCCAGCTTTGCACAGAATGACTCCCGTTCCCAGGCCAACCTCCAAGGGGCCCTCTCCCCAGAAGCTTTTCCTGGCCTGGTGAGATTGGCCCACATCCTGCCCATGCTCTCCCTCTGCACCCTGAAAGGAACGAGACTCTCTTCCTGTGTGCCAGGCCCGGTGCTAAGTGCCCCATCTGCACTAATTCACTGAAGTCTCACAACAGCTACATAACCTGATGACTATTATTATCCCCAGAGAGAAGGAGGTAACAACATGCCCAAGGTCACCGAGCATCAAAACCAAGGAGCCAGGAATCTAGCAGTTGCAACAACAGAGCTGGTTAACGTCGCCCTCTTGGCTCCTGTGCTCACCTCTCTCTGTTCACTCTGCCTTTCGCGGGGCAGGGGTGGAGGGAGCGGGAAGGCTGTGCCCCTGCACCTCCAGCATCTAACGGAGCACTTGGCCTATGGGAGGCCTCCCAAAAGATCTGCTGACTGAAGGGGGAGGCAGGGAGGGCTGGATTATTAGCAGACATCCTCTATGTCCTCCTGGGTCTCAGACTTCGGCCTGCATTAGAATCCCACGCCCCCATAGTTAAAATATAGGTCTCCCCTCTCTCCCCCCATCCCCCGGTCATGAATGAACTGAGAATGTGCACTTCTAACACATTCCCAGCTGATGCTGCTGATGCTGGTCTGGGGACCACAGTTTGAGAGGGGCTGCTCTGGTTCTAGCATAATGTTCACACTGCCCCGGGGATTCCATTCCTGCCATTATCTGTGGGTTTTTTTTTTTGTGTGTGTGTGTGTGTGGTACGCGGGCCTCTCACTGCTGTGGCCTCTCCCATTGCGGAGCACAGGCTCCGGACGTGCAGGCTCAGCGGCCATGGCTCACGGGCCCAGCCGCTCCGCGGCCTGTGGGATCTTCCCGGACTGGGGCACGAACCTGCGTCCCCCACATTGGCAGGCGGACTCCCAACCACTGCGCCACCAGGGAAGCCCCTATCTCTGGGTTTTTTGTCGTTTGTTTCTTTGCTTTTGTGGTCTGAGATCAGACATTTTATTAAGGAGAAATTAAAGTTGAAAAGTTTTGACCATAATGATAGAGAATCTTAGGTTCCTTCCTGCTTTAAATAATAATCTTAATCAAACAGCCATTTATAGCTGATGGAAGAAAAAAAAAGATGCTCAGTGATGTGCCCAACTAGCAACTCTGCAAACAATGACATGTTTTAGAAAATATTTGGACAGAGTCTTTTATTTGGGAAGACTCTCTTGGAGAGTCCTTTTCTCTCATACATTTTTGTGCCTCTTAATTTTATGTCATGAATATCATACGCTTTAAAGTGAAATACTCATCCAATGGAAGAACTGAATAAAGAACATTTTAATTCTAAAGCCTTTTTTGGTGAGGGCATCTCGCGGGATGGGGGAGAAATTGAGGAACCCGCCCGCGGGGACCAGGCTGTTGGCTCAGGAGCTAATGCCTTTGGCTCCAACATGGTGCCAGGGAACAGACGGGACCCTCTGCACGGGGGGCACTTGCCATCCCTGCACATAAAGGGTTCTGTCTTTACTCAATTCTGTAGAGACCAACCCTGGTTCTTGAGCTGGTCCTTTCAGTCAGGTGTTCAGCATCCATTGACAAGTCACTATCGTCACGTTGGGGGTGCAGCAAACTCCTGAAGTAGCCCCTCTCCTCAATTAAAGAAAACTTTTCTCCCAGTCTTGGTACAGCTTTCTGAATACAGAGGCCGGGAATGATGCACCCTGGAAGGACTTACTCTTGTGTGTTCCCGCTGCAGCTTCTGTTGGCTGCATGGGCCAGCATGAATGGTGCAGGGGGTACTGTCCTCTGAAGGGGACTGGGAAGGAGAAAGGGAAGCTGGGGAGGCAACCACAGCCCTTTACAGTGTATCAAACCTTCAGGAGGGGTACCTCGTATTCTTATTTTTATTTTGTAAAATCTTTACTGTCAGAACAAACAAAACAAAAAAAAGATATTTAGGGGACAATGAGATAAATTTGATATGGAACTGAGCATCAGATGATAACAAGGAATTATTGTTACTTTTTTTTTTTTTTTTTCTCGGTATGCGGGCCTCTCACTGTTGTGGCCTCTCCCGTTGCGGAGCACAGGCTCTGGACGCGCAGGCCCAGAGGCCATGGCTCACGGGCCCAGCCGCTCCGCGGCATATGGGATCCTCCCAGACCGGGGCACGAACCCGTATCCCCTGCATCGGCAGGCGGACTCTCAACCACTGCGCCACCAGGGAGGCCCTATTGTTACTTTTGTTCAGTGTGTAATGACGTTGTGACTATGAGAAAAAAAATAAGCCTCTTTTTTGATGCATGCTAAAGCACATCAGCATAAAGTGTCATTATGTCTGTGATTTGCTCTGTGATATTTTCTCAGAAAAAGTAAATGAGGGACTTCCCTGGTGGCGCAGTGGTTAAGAATCCGCCTGCCAATGCAGGGGACACGGGTTTGATCCCTGGTCGGGGAAGATCCCACATACCACAGAGCAGTTAAGCCCACGTGCCACAACTACTGAAGCCCACGTGCTCTAGGGCCCAGGTGCCACAACCACTGAGCCTGTATGCTGCAACTACTGAAGCCCGCGGGCTAGATCTGGTGCTCCACATCAAGAGAAGCCACTGCGGACTTCCCTGGTGGTGCAGTGGTTAAGAATTCGCCTGCCAATGCAGGGCACGCAGGTTCGAGCCCTGGTCTGGGAAGATCCCACATGTCACGGAGCAACTAAACCCGTGCGCCACAACTAGTGAGCCCACGTGCCACAGCTACTGAAGCCCATGTGCCTAGAGCCCGTGCTCCGCAACAAGAGAAGCCACCGCAGTGAGAAGCCCGCGCACCGCAACGAAGAGTAGCCCCCGCTCGCCGCAACGAGAGAAAGTCCGCGCGCAGCATCAAGCAGCCAAAAAAAAAAAAAAAAAAAAGGTAAACGAGAAACAAGAGTAGGTGGAACAAACAAGGCAAAATCTAATACTTTTTATTTTTGAAAATGTTTATTTTGGTCTTCGAAAATCCTCATTTAGAAACGCCCCATGGTGGGCTGCACGTGAGCTGACTATTGGGGTGCCAGGGCTACAGGTTTGGGGGCAATTTGGGCAGGGCTAGTTTCCAGGGCTTTTTGGCTGTCAGACCACATGTTGACACACATTCGCTATAAGCATTGGCACTTGGCAAAGTCTATCAGCTGGTGCCTGGCTTCTGCTTTCCCCCTTCCCCTTGGCGTGGAATTGAACTTGCATGAGCGGGAGGTACTTCCTGGGACATCTGTCATCAGGCGTCTCTTCTGGGCACTGGGGCTGCCGGTGGCTGTTTCCTCAGTTGCCTCACTCCTGGGCAGCAGTGAGAAAGCCATCTGGGGAGCTTGACCCACTTTAGAATTCACATTCACTTCCCTGCCTATGCAATTGGAATGTATTTCCTCTGCAAAAGGCTTGAATCTCAGAGCAAAATACCTCCAGCTGGGCTTGAGTATGCGTGCAGTGATCCTAATGGAGAAAGATTCTGGTTTATTTTCATAACAGCGTGCACCTTGCGGTATCCTTGGAACCTGACATTATTAAGAGTGTGTCATCACAATACAGCACGGGAGATAAGGCAATTTGGATGTCCTTGGGCCCCAAATTAATATGTACTTTGTATAGTCTTGTAATTTGGAAGGCAATTTTCCATAACACAGTGAGAGATGTTCCTTTATACATTTGAGATAATTTAGCTCAATGTTCATTTGAAAAAATGACGGTGCTAATAGCAGCTCTTCAGCTTCAGGACAACAGACCATCCTGGGCGAGCACAGAAGCCACTGAAAGTGATTCTCATATCAGGCTGTCTGGGAGGGACTGGATAAAAGCTGGAGGAATTTCCCCCAGACCAACAGCTGCCTGAGATTGTATGGCAGAATCTGAAATATTCTATGAACCCGTGAACTCTAGCTGATTGGCTTAAAACCAATAGCTCTTAATGGAGGAATCTGAAATAGCGGTGGGGGAATTATGAATTTCCCGATCGTCCAGGTAAATTGTAAGTCACTGCACATAAATCAGAATTTCTGTATGATCAGCTAGGGGAACAATTTTTTCTTCCTGCTAGACATTTCTGTCCAAGCTATGACAGAATAGATGCAAACGGGAGAATAAATGAATCTGTTGCACGTGCTTTGCCTTGATCTTCCTGAGTACTGTATACCAGGGGCCATTGTTCTCCTGGGGAAGGACTCCTCTATCCCAATCAGAATCCAATACAATAATAAAAATGCACATTAAACACCTACCCCCCTCAAGTCAGGAATGTAGTTTTTAATGTTGCTTCTTTAGAAAAGGTCCCTAGTTCATTTCCAGTGGCATTCCTGCCCCTTGGCAACACTGCCTTCCTACAATGATTCTCAGTAAAGTCTTTGCTGTGGGTGTTCCCCTGTGGTAAGCATTGTGGGAATGGAGATCACGTCTTTCATAAGACTGAACCATTTGTACAAGTGTTCCATCAGTGAGGAATACTTGTTATCATCAAAGTTATTGATTTCGTAAAAGGAGGAGAGGGTGAGAACTAAGTTTCCATTCACCTGTAACTGGCAGGTGAGGTGGAAGGTCATTAGCTCAATAGATGCCTTGATTCAGAATGATTCTGGTTCATTTTAAAGTCTACTTCTCCCACGGAACCAAGGCAACTATGAACACAGCTCAAGATTTCCTGAATTTCCCAGGCCTTTCTGGGCAAGAAGCACCTAGTGATTTTCCATTTGAAACACCACTATCCAGAGTGATGAGAGTCATGTTAGTTGGATGGGCCTGACCTGGGAGCAGACTGTCACATGCATACACTTGAGGACAATTGCAGCATAACCAGGAGGAATGAACAAATGAAAGGGAGGGTACAAAGCTCTCTTTGTAGGCTAGCTTAGTCACCTGTGGCTATGACTTGGTCACTTCTATTCACCTGGCTGTCTGGCAATGGTATATACTGGATAAATAGACACTAACCACACCCCGGAAGGAAATGAAGGGGGTATAAAGTTAAGGTTTTATGAAAACAATGGCAATCCATGAGCAGCAGCTTCCAAAGTACTGTTCTCTGTCTGCCAGGAGGGCCGGAGGGCAACTGAGACCGATCAGTTCCTCTACATCCCTCTGACATCCTTCCCACCGTGGACCACCTGTATGCTAAGCAAATGTATATTTCATTCAATGAAGCAACTTGCTTCATTCAGTCTTGTGGTTTTTAACTTTCAGAATGCATGGGACTCACCCAGGGAGCTTTTAAAAATAGAAGTACTCAGGCCCATCCAGAGAGATTCTGATTCAATTGCCTGTGATGGGGTCCTGACGTTTTGCTTGTGCTTTTGTGCTTCTGTTGTGGGAACCACTGATTAAAGTCATCATCAAAGGACAGGACGGGGGAAACAATTAAGGGAGATTCAAATCACCATCTCCTGAGGGTGGGAAGAGAGGAACAAAATGGTGTCTCTTTCCACTCTGGAAACGTCTCCTTTTGATAATATGAAAGCTTCCTGCAGTCATCCAGCCACTCAGGTTTACCGCCACTGGGGGAAAGCTAACCCGTCCTGTGAATCAGATGAATTGGGGCTCTGGCTACATGGTGTCTAGTTTGGTTCAGTGAAACATTAACTCTTTCCTTTTTATTGTGGATTGTGGCAGGTTTCTTGTGAGGATGAGGTCCAGCTGTTCCTTGGACAGAATGGGCGTGAGCCCCAGTTGGTTTCCTGAGGGTGGAGGAGGGGCAGCTGGGCATGAACTTGTCTAGGTGTGTCTTAGTGACTGAGGCTCAGAGTCCACCTGTGGTAAATGTTTAACCAGAAGCACCTTTCTGGTCTCTTCAATGTCTTTCTTTGAACAAGTGAGTTTAAATGGTGCTTTTGAAAGGTTCCAGGTGGACAGTTGTGCCCGTAGCCTTTTGGTGGCAGGGTGAGGCCAGCCCTGGGAAGGTAGTGCAGACATTTCCAAACACCTGTTAGTTCCCAGAGGGCTGCTGTCCTCACATAGACAACTTCTCTCTACTTTCACTCTTTGCTTTCAAAGTATGGTCTTCAGGAATGAACAGTGGCCTTGCCTGATGGCCCACTGCCTCGCACTTGTCCCTCCTGATTTGGAGAGCACAGTGGCGAGATGAAACCCGGGCAAGAAGGCCTGGGGAAGAGCTGTGGCAGACGCTCCATGTGGGAGCTTGGGCGGGTTTGTCTCAGACCCGAAAGAAATCATGGCCTGATTCGGCAAATGAGGCCTGTAACACTACATCTGCAACTCTTTAAAAGTTACACTATATTTTTCATGAGCATAGGAAGGGCTGATGAGAATACTGAGGTTGAAGAATTTAGAAAAAAACCAAAGTCTATCTGCAAGATTAATATTAAGAGCTATAATATACATAATTTTATATATTATATAAATAATATATAATATATATATTATAGCTCTTAATCACTGAGCTGAATCACTTTGCTGTACACCTGAAACTGATACAACATTGTAAACCAACTATAATTTAAAAAAAGAAAAAAAATATTAAGAGCTATTTTAAAGTCCCCAGTAGCTCACTTTCAATAAAGCTCAAATCTTGACTTTGAATTAACATCCAGGGCTCATCTTGGGCTTTCACCATCCCCGCAAAAACAGCATTTTAATAAGTTGTTATGAGAAGAGAAAGCACTTTCTGCATTGTTTATTGAGAGAGAGAGAACTTTATACATTAGGAACTGGTGCACTTAAATTGTATGACAGATGACCATAAAAACTAGGGGTCTTGTCCACAACACAGCTTCATTTTATATTATTACAGTTACTGATATTTAAAAAATGATGTAGGGCTTCCCTGGTGGCGCAGTGGTTGAGAGTCTGCCTGCCGATGCAGGGGACACGGGTTCATGCCCCGATCCGGGAGGATCCCACATGCCGCGGAGCGGCTGGGCCCGTGAGCCATGGCCACTGAGCCTGCGCGTCTGGAGCCTGTGCTCCACAACGGGAGAGGCCACAACAGTGAGAGGCCCGTGTACCGCAAAAAAAAAAAAAAAAAAAAAAAAAAAAGGATGTAAACAAAATATGGATAAGTTATGCCAAAAAAAAGGCAATAAAATCCAGAAAACAGAAACAACACATATATAAGTTACCACATTAGATATTACAAATAGCTCAACACAGAGTGACATAGTAATAGCCCAAACCCCCAATTTTAGACAGTTCTGTACGGCATGAACAGAAATAAGGGAAAATGACACCAATCTGACCCAGGAGCGTTAAGAACAAGTTGTGCAGAAGTCTTCCACACCCCACGTTCAGTACTTGTCCTTTGCAACCTACACATTTTCCCTCCTTTTACTGTTCCCTAAAGACAGGTTTTTTTTCCTTAAATGTTCTAAGGTAGGCTATTCACAGTAAGATCCTGATAGGTGTCCAAAATTAGAACCTCAGCCTCCGGTGGTGAAAGCCTAATTTAATAGCTTGGTGGACTGCCCATGCCACACAGAAATGCTTTCACCACAATTCATCCAAGAGGCTTCTCGCCCTCCACTTGGAAAACAGGTGGCAAAATAAAAAATAATATACAGTAAAGGAAATGAAAATCCTTGTGTGTCTGTAATTTTTTCATCTGAAAAAGGCTAAGTTCATTGACTTTACAGATTTGAATCTGAATAACTGGTTTAATTTCTCTACCCATTGGCCTTGGTAACATTGTGACATTCCCCTGAGTTTGGTTAATGAAAAGCAAAAGCAAACAAAAAGAGTGATTCGAAAAACAGCATAAAACAGAGTTAAAACATTATGTGGTTGTATCTTTTGTATTTCCTGGTTAAGTGTCAATGGCTCCAAGTAGCATTTCCACCAGTCTGATTTGACAATGTGTTTCCAACAGGAATCCTTGTACTCATGAGGATAAGGCACCAGGTTAAATGAAGGTGAAAGGTCTGACATGCTTATGGAACATGCAGGCTCCGAGCTTGCCTGTATAAAGAGCAGCCAGCAGGGAAGAAGCAAAGTGATCCGTATTGAGGCAAAGGGTCCTGCAGGCCTCAAATGGGTCAGAATGTCTAGACTAGAAACACTAGGCAGTACTGTAAGGCACTCCTACGGGGAAAAGAATGCAACGGCCAACATGAGAAGGAGCCACAGGGCCCAGTGGTCCACCAGCCAGTATACCAGCCATGAGGCCTGAATCTGGGCTCAGGACTGGGGCAAGGAAGATCAAGGGAAGGGGAGAGAGGCTGGGCTGCAGCTCAGTGGCCTAGAGGGAATCTTACTGTGCTAAGAGTTGCTGCAAGCGCCTAAATCTTCTACCTGGGTAACAACTGGCTTCACTCCAGACCCTTCTAACGAGATGGTGTCTCTTTCCACAGGGAGGAACCAAAGCAAAACAGCAGCTCTTTTTTCACTTGAGGTTAACAGAGCCTTCCATCACATTGGAGGCCACTGTAGGGGGAGAGGGCCCTATCGCGTGATTGCTTGGAGCCCATTTAAAATAAAAGCCCTGACAACTGTGGGTGTGCTTGGGAGGGTGTTCCACACTTTTCTTTTGACTTTAATCTAGAGTTTGACAATGACTTGGGGCGCTGGGACTTAACTGTCGAAACTGTCCCACATGATAGAAATCACATTTGTCTGCTCAGATGAACTGAGCAGGGCTTGTTCACCCATTACTGGGTTCAAGTAGTCAAGTCAGGCAGTTAGTTCTACTAGGGTAGAACTGAGGGTTAGAAGAATGGTGCAGGGTACACAACACTCGGAGCTGTGTTGTTAATGCCCAGTTGTTGACAAGGACCAGGGAAAGGAAAACGGAGAGTGCTTCCGATGACTCAATTCAGGCCAACGAGGGCGTGTTCACTTCTTTCAGTTTTGCCCCCAATTCTCTGCTTTTTCACATTATCTTGGAGGAAGGATAGTAGTGAGGCAGAAAACTCAAGAAATAAGGGGGGAAACCGCACGCATCTCTCTTTACTGGGAGAAGTAGAAAAAAAAAAAAAATCACCCTTGTGTTGACTCCAGGCAGTATTAGAATCAGGAGTTGAAGGTTTACTTCACAATCCAGTTATTTTGACACAGATCAGTGAAGGTAAGGAAGTCCGCCCAAACACAAGAACAGCAGCATTGGCTTAACCCTAAATTAGGAGCAGAACGTACCGTGGCCTCCTCAGATAACGCCTCTCTGCAGAAAATGTTACTAAACATTTGCGGCCTCTTGCAAGTCCTACCCTGATATAGTAATTTACGTATGGCCTTTTCTGGCTAATGGGTAGAGAAGAAAGCCACAGGTTTGGAAGCCAAGCCTTTTCAAGAAGGTATGGGAAGAAACAATCCAGTGTCAATGTTCAGTGTGTACAGATGCAGAGACAAAAACAGAGGCCAGACCCCAAGCAAGGGCACTCACTCCAGCTTAGCAAAGGCTGCCTACAGCAGCTAGAGTGGTATGAACAGCTTGGCTCTCACTGCAGCCAGAAGGAAATCATGGCCCAGTCCCTCAGTGGGAGTCTGAAGGACACCACTGGGTCGGTTGGAAACCACAAATCCCAAGTCCTAGAGATGTTCCCTTTTCAGCAGAGGCCTATTCTAGAAGAATCCAAAAGCGATTGCCTTCTCAGCTAATCAAGTATTAAAGCTCCTAAAAAGACTACCCTTTAGCACAACAAACATGAAGACGACTATAAATCAGTCCCCTGAAAAGGCAATGAAGCAAAGGGGGAAGATGAGAGTTTACATGGTTTTCATATAAAGAGCGTTCAACTTCGAGAAAGAGCCGACCTGGAGAGAACATGACTCCCATCCCAGTTGACTGCTTTTTAAGTACTTTGCGGCCTTCCTGCCGCGGTGCAAACTGAGGTCTATTTTAGGAACTGGCCTCTTTACTGCAGGGGGAGATGCCAACATTTCACCAGGGTTGGACCGTCTCACACATGAGTTTCTGGCCCTGTGTGGAGGGATTTCCTCAAGTGATGCACCAGGGGATGGGCCTTTCGAGAGAAAAGAGGTTGCCCTGAGTTGGCTGCCAGCTCTAGGAGATTAATTGGCCATTTTCTCAAGTGCTTTATGGGCAAGATATTTAATATGAGATGAAAAACGGACCATGAGGGAAAGCAGGTATTAGCCTGGTCTTAAGGAGGTGGTAATCCACAGATCTGCTTTTGTTTCAACAGTTTCTAAGCAGTGGAACAATTGCCTACAGTGCCCCAAGTAATTTGGTAGCGCTGAAAACAGTAAGGGCGTTCATGTGCGCTAAGGCATTCTGGGCTGAAAATAGCAATTTTGAAGTTTCATGGCAGACCCAACTCCTAAGGCGGCTCTGCTCTGTCCTATTAGATTTGGGTGGTGGTGGCTGAGCGTGTCATGTGGGCCTGCAGCCGGCACCGGCCAGGCTGTCAGGGTTCCACGAAGAGGAGAGAAAACAGAAGCAGCTGGGCTACGGTTCCAGTTCTGGGTAGCTGCTGATGATAACACATTCATTTTTTCCCCCCACCTTTTCAAAATAAGCAGAAAATGATGTGGGTGGAAAGTTCTCCTTATGAGTTCACAGGGACTGCCAATATTCAGCAGCGCCTCTAAATGGGCCTGGTGAAAGCAGAGGCCTTGAGAACAGATAGCCAGAGTGTCACCCTGACTTTCGGCGGGTCTGGCCCTGGGTGCCTGTGAGATGGGACAGGAAATTCTGTACATGCAGTGAACACACTAGAAGGGGAGGAGACGGCCTTGCGCTTCAGGTCTCCCAAATGCCGTGTGCTGGGGATGGCCTCGCTGACAGCTGGAATCACAGATACATTAATTACGGCAAAGGCAGAAGTAAGCTAGAGTGACAGGGAGCTGGGGGCGGAGGGAAAAGGCGCTGTGCCATGAGAGCACATCTGTTTTATAATAAGCAGGTCTATAATTCTCATGTGAAAGATCATGTTCTGCTATCTTCACTGAGGCTGGAAAATATAAATACTGTATTTCACGAAATGGAGGAGGAAAGGGGAGATGATCAAATTTGTTTGCCTGTTTGCCAAGTGCTTGAGATTTTCCACCCTTTTTCTTTTGTGTGCGACAGTCTTATAAAGTGGAGTGGGGTGGGCGCCGGGGGGAGTCAACTTGTTTTTCTAAGAGTAAAATGCACCGTAAGGTGTCTCATGAATAGCGCCCTGGCCCTTTAACAAGTTTTCATGCCTTGGTTATAGCTACTGTATAATCAGAAAAGAAATGCATGCGTGGTGCTGAGCTATTACATTGAAATGTATGGCCTGAGGCCAAAGGGACTGGCAGGGGTAGAGAGGTGCAATGCTCACACCCAGCAGTCTGCGCAAAAGTGAGTCTGAAATGTCTCATCTCTAAACGGATGGAAGCAGCGCGAGCTGGGATCCAGAGGGAGCCAGGTGTGGTGGAAAGGAGCAGTGGGGTTAAATGTCCCATGGACTTTGTGAGCCACTGATTCTCCAGATCCTACTAGCAGTGAAACTACTAAACCATGAAGGCATTGAAGGCATCTGCTCAGTGGAAATATACAGGATCTTCTCAAACAGCCTACTGAGAATTGTTTCAATACAAGCTTATTTTTCTGTTCTGGAAAGAGTCAAGGTGGAAGGAATGGGAGCCACGATTTCCAGTGCCATCCTACCTGCCATCTGGGTCACAGTGACTGCTACGCTGGCTCTTAAAAGGGCACTGCAGAGGGAGAACATGCCCCCGCCAAATGCCTAAGCGATTCATTCTATTTCTTATTCCTATATTATCCTAGTACTTTTCATTTCCATTTATGGTGGCAATTGCTTATGTGTATATATATTTATTTAAATCATATCAGATTTAATTCATTAATTGTATTTGTACGTTTGGTATTTTCCTAATAGTCTAAAGTTGATATTTTAAAGTTCCAAGTTACTCTGATTTTTCAAGACAATTAAAAAATATGAAAGCAGAAGTGGTTACACTGACAAATTAAAAGTCAGAATGAGAGGGCAATGAAGAACAATGAAAAATAAAGCACTCATAATAAATAGGTGGGAATCGCCTACACAGGATTCTGTGAAAAGAAATTGCAGACCATCACTTGGAATGTCTGTACTCTATATCCGACCTCCTGGTCTATAAACTGATGTATTTAACAACAATCCTGGGCAATTTCCTCAGGCCAGCACCATTAAAAAAACCATAACTGTCACTCATGAAACTCCTGGAAGACTGGTCTTAAGAGAGCCAGGTTTCCAGCCTGGCAAATACCGTTGGAGCGTCACGTCACTGGGCGGGCGTCGGGATTCGTACCAGCAAACAGACCGACAACATGTAGGTTACTGAGGTCTTTTCTCAAGCAAAACCCTTTCTGAGATTAACTTCAGAACCAGCACTAGCTCCTCTAATAAATTAGGGACACATGCTTTCTGTCAGAGGGAGCTCGCACTCCTGATTTCCAAGCCATTCAACTCAGCTGAGGTGATCTCGGCCTCTGCGAAGATACCGAGGTGAGAGCCCGGGACACAGGGTCCTGGAAGGATCCAGGAGTCATTGCTGTGTTTTGAAGATTTTCTCATGAAATATGATGATGGGTGCTTGCCTCAGTTACCTCATCCTCTGTGAAGGCTAAAAATAAATAACACAAAAATAACTCGAAGCACTGTTGCTCTGCAGGAAATGCTTTCTCCTGTGTCCTGTGTAATAAATGGCCCTTGAGAGCCGAAAAAAAAGTCTGAACTATAAAGCCTTGTGTGTAAAACACGTTTTGCTTGGGAGCAAGCAGCTGAAATTCATGGCTAAGTATAATTCGGCTACTGGTAATTTTTTGAGCCACAAAGCTCCATGGACCTTTAGGACAACGACTTATACAGAACATACGTACAGGACGTATAGGTATGTGTGTGTGTACATTTATAAATATATATCTACATCTAGCTGAGGGTGAGACGTACTCTTCTTCCAGAGGGGTCTAACTGGCTAGTTAGGAAGCCATTGGGGCTGATGGATGGTTGAGAGGTCACTGCCCGGCCTTGGGCTCCCGCTGAGTCAGGTGTTCTGGTAGGACAGCTCAAACATGTTGCAAGCCTCCTCCAGGCTCTCGTCCATGTTCAGCCTCCGCCAGAAAGACTTCTGCTTCATCTGCAGCTCTCGACGGACACACCTTGGGCAGGGGACAGACTTTTCTTTGCATTCAGAGTGGAAAACGGCTCCACAGCTTTCACACCTGCAAAAGCCAACCACAGAGATGATGAGCAAGGTTGAAATGAGCAGGGCAGGATGCCGGAAGTCCAGTGGCCTCTGTGCAGCTCGGGCCACGAGCTTTTATTCTGGCTAGCCCTGCCTGCCCCTGGGAAGAGACATGGCTCATAGAAATGGGTTCCTCCCTTTTCCAAAACGCTCAAGGTTGAATTTCACTGGAAAAACATACCTTTTTTTTTTTTTTTTTTTTTTCTGAATAGAACTAGCTTGGGGGAGGCTTCTGGTTTCTGGGTAGAGGCGAGTCAGCAGTCAGCTAGCAGTTTTGTGACCATGGTGCCCATGAACTGAGCTCTAGAAGCTCCGTGTGTTAGCTCCACTGAGAAAGAAGTGGGGGTAGTGACTCTAGGGTGAAGTGACAGAAAATGAGTGAAGTGCCCTGCCAACTGAAAACACGCCCAGCCCTGGTGACAGCCCCTGCGTTACAGCTGTGAAAATGACTCTCCACTTCCGCTGACAAGAGGCAAGTGGTTCCCTGTGACTCCCTGCCTTTGACACTTTGGAAAGGTAAAATGACACATTTTCATTTTCTGAATGATATCCTGTGGTTTGTTGCTCTTCTGAGTTTTTTTTTTTTTTAAATTAGGAAGCCCCTCAACCTTTTGAAATCTACTTGCATAACACAAGTAAAACATGAGAGAGTGGGGAAGATATTTTTTTTAAAAAAAAACACAACACACAGATATTGTAATTTATAGAGAGGAGACATTCCAGGTGGATGACTAGTTTGTTGTTTGGCTCGGTGGAAGCCTGTACAGGAGTCTAAATGGCTGTTTTTACTGCAAAGTCTTTAATAATGAGTAACTCACAAGCACAACTATAGCTGCTCCAGTGGGTGGCTTGCCAATGTGGATTAAGTTCTCATCCTTCCACACATGAGTGACAACCGACTACAACCTCCTCCCGGGAGCCCAGGGAATTGGGCCCGCATGTTTTGTTCAACCAGCAGTATCGATGGAGGGCCCAGCACTGGACCAGTTTCAAAGATAGCTGTGAAGGAACCAGTCCTTGGGGCTCAGTCTTATGCCTGTTGCCTGGGTGTAGGATGGTCTTTGGGGCATCATTCCCTGGGCTGCTACTTCCTTACCACTCAGGACTCAGAAAGTTTGATCAAAGGAGGATCTTCCCATCCACCCTCGTATCCAGGAGAGAAGGTAGTGACTTAGAGGGAGAGGGGCTGTATCTACCAGCTGAGAGATCAAAAGACAGAAGCTTCACTGCACCCAGCAGTCTCTACCCCCAGCTCAGATCTCTGGGCCAAATATAGCATAACAGCGGTTAGAAGAGCAGGCAGAGGGAGACGGCCTGATGTCAATCCCACCTTCAAATCACTTTCCGCCTGTAGGACTGCTATAGGCTGAATTGTGTGCCCCCCAGATTCCTATGTGGAAGCCCTAACCTTCAATGTCTCTGTATTTGGAGATGGGGTCCTCAGGAAGTAATTTAGATTAAATGAAACCATAAGGGTGAGCCCTGATCTGATAGGATTCGTGTCCTTCCAAGAAGAGACAACACAGAGCTCTCTCTTTCTCTTCCCCTGCGTGTACTCAGAGGAGAGGCTGTGTAAGGACTGAGGCAGGAAGGTGGCCAAGTGCAAGCCGGGCAGAGAGCTCTCACCAGAAACCAAGCCCTGCTGAACCTTGATCTGGGACTTCCAGCCTCCAGAACTGTGAGAAGTAAATATCTGTTGTTTAAGCCACCCAGCCTGTGGTATTCTGTATGACAGCCTGGGCTAAGACAGTTACTTGAGCAAGTTACTTCACCTCCCTGAGCTTCAATTTCCTTATCTGCTAAGTTGGATTTCCATTAACATGCGCCTGCCTCATTTGGTGTTACAGGGCTTTACACAGTTCCTGGCACCTGGTAAGTGCTTAATAATACAGCTAAGATGACACCTTCCAGTGTAAGCAGTTACCTGCTGCCTTTCTGCAAGTCTTCATTTTAGCCTGATTTCACTTATGTCACCATGGTGACCTGAGGACACCTTGATCAACCTCCTCATTTCAGAGAGAAGAAAACGGAAGTTCTAACAGGGCTAGTGGTTGTCTCATGAGGACACAGTGAGTAAAAGACAAGAGTTGTGAGTAGAACCCAGGACTCCTGGCAGCCCAGCCAAGGCTCGTACTGAGCCCTGGTCATCTGAGTGAGAGCAGGTTACCATGAGGGAAACGCAGGGGTTCAGGTTAGAACCCTGGTGTTCACATCTCAAATCTTTCTTTGAGTGATCTCGGGCGTGGCATTTACGTTCTTGGTGCTCTGGTTTCCTCATTTGGAAAATGCTGCCCACCATGACCTCCTTCCAACTCACTCAGTGGGGTTCTGAGACGAAAATGGGTGGATGTATGTGGAAGGGCTG